>NW_017257294.1:3108538-3261639 GCF_001594055.1 Mycetomoellerius zeteki
ATACAACGTGGGCTATATAACGTGATGGCTATCGCCAAGTGTCATCGCGATCATCGCCATATATTCGCGACGCGTCACGAGCGGCGTGCAGCGGTTCGCCGACCGAATGAGTACTCGCGGCACTGTCCCACTTTCAGAACGTGTTCGCCGTATATCTCGTTAGACAGCCACCCACGTGGTCCGAAATAACCCGTCTCTAGTGAAACGTCGCTTGATGCTAGGGCCGCGATGCAAAGCAGCCTGAGCAAAGCGAGGACGAGGAACGACCGGGGAGAGAACAGTGGTGGGCATCGGAGAGAGAAGAGAAGGTCCATCGTGGTAAGCGGCGAGCACATGCCTGTCCGATCCGACATAGCCGCTGAGTACAAGGTGGCATTGGGGATACAGCCGGTCTCTCGATCGCGGTCTCCGATAGCCGCCGCATGACAAGCCCAAGGGGTGTACGTAAACGGCTGAATCTACCTACCGACCTCTCTACTCTGGACGATGCAAGGAGCCTCTTGTGTCCGTTGTGTCTGGCCGCATTCCCTCATGCTCTCTCTCCCTCTCTCTCTCTCTCTCTCTCTCTCTCTCTCTCTCTGGCGCGCGCTTTGTATGAATATATACATAACGCAAATCTCTTCCCCTTGTATCTCTCTCTAAATGGTGGTTTCTCTCTTTTTCTCTTTCACTCACTCACTCTCTCAATCTCTCTCTTGCGCGCGCGCTCTAGATTGCACTCTCGAATGGATTCGGTCGATAGTCTACATTCCACGCTTGCTTCGATACGAACTACCTATTTGATGATAGAGTACACGGATAATCGGATGACGTTAGCATCGGGAGCTGAACTCCGTGATTCGCACGAGCAGTTTATTACGTAGGAACTGCATTCAGCGAACGATGGAGATGCAGACGACGAGCATGCAAAGTAGTGGATCGCTTCTCGAAGCTTCCTTCGGAGAAAGAAACAATGCGGGTGAGGACTGGGACGAGAATAAAACAGACAGGGACGGTCAACGACAGGAATAGTATACCGATATCGTTTGATCGACTTGCTGCTTGATTAGCGATTCGCCGCAACACAAACGTCTTGACCACGAAGGATACTATCGTATACTACGTCGTAAATACTCAACAAATCGTATTGCTGAGCTACCGTTTGTCTGATATTTTCTCCTACGAATACTCGTTCTTTTCATTCTGCTGACTAACATCGACTTGAAATCTTTTCGCTAAGTTCACTATTCGTCGTTCAGTATTCAAAAATACTGTTGAATCACGCTGGACAAGGAGACGTGCACGTAGAGAGCAAACAGCATGTTTACAACTATGTATACACGTTGCCGCCATAATGCGTATAAATATTTCGTTAATTCAGCTTTGGTTAAATTGTAGTTAATAAATCAAGGATATTGATTATCTAATTTTCGTAACTGTTTCAAACTGTACGTTCAGTAATTGGTTCGAATGAATATCGAAGAAATCAAATCACTCTTGTCAGAATACTAGAAAAGATCTTGTTACTACTGAAAGATTTCCATATTTTACGTTTGTGTGTGTGTGCATGTCTTGGTATGTTATTAATAATGAACATTAATATTCCGCGAACTAAGTAGCAGATTCTCACTGCCATCTTGTCGTCTCGCCATCGCGTTATGATGAATATACCATCGCCTTCGCTATGCGTGGCTGGTGAATTAAATAGCCAATATACATGCCCGTATATACACCGTATAGATTCATGCGCGTACAGTCATGCGTTGAGAATAAGGAGCGGAATAAGGAGCAGCTTATTCCACGCAGCGGAAGTACCGCATTGATTTTCCGTAAATTAGATGCAAGTCATAACCATACATACATACATACATTGGAAATTATAAATACAGATAGCATTAACGACAAGGTATTACCATTAGAAATCAAGCGCCAAGCTCGCCCCTCGTTGCACCATCGCGATCTTATTCACTTGATATGATCATTCAACGCGGCCAGCGTTATAGTACTTTCCTCTCTTTGTTTCTACTGAGTACTTCTACAGGATATCTCGGCGATACGTATGAGTAACAAGAATTAATATCCCGCGGTCCGCAAGGGGAGAGCGTTCACTTTTGCCTTGTCCGCTCAACGTCGTCCCACAATAAATACATCTTTCCCTCTTCTTATTCTACTTCCTTTCCTATCCTTCGCGAGCGCACGGTGCATTTCTTCGTGTGCGCGCATTCGATTCTCGCGGGTGTGCTCGCGTGAGCGTGCACATACGTGCTGGGGTAACGACACTAAAGGAAATTTGTAATGAAACGTACAAGACATAATGGCGAATGGCGCAAGAGGCCGGGGGAAGCCACCGAAGCGATTTATCACGAACGCGATGTGATCGGGGCTCGCTTCTAGCGCTCGGACGTTAATAACGCCGGCTGCGAATCACGAGCTCTATCCCGCCGCCACCACCTCCATTCTCCGCCGTGTCTACTCCGATGCATACCTAATAAAGCGGCGACCGCATCTCCCGACGCCGCATCGCCTTTTCCGTACAACCGCATAAAAAGCATACGACAGCGACAACAAAGACGGCGACGACATGCCTCGATGATGGCGGGAGAAAAACGTGCAAGGTCGCGCGACGTATCTATACGTAAACGTACGACGTACTCGTTGATCTGGAATTCGAAGATGCGAACTCAGATGCAATCGAGAAGTTTCGCAGAAAAATGAGAAGAGCGCTTGAATCTCATAAGCTTTGAATTTGGATGAGTACTAGCAATTATCGCATCCATGCGAAACGACCGGTCTTCCATTATTCCTTAAGTGGATAATGAGCAACGTGTCGTTACGCACAGTGGTTAAGTTAAATGACATAAGAATTAATACTTTGCTTTTTTGCAAATTTGCATCGGATCTGGTTTTAATTAATAGTACTATAAAACCCATGGATTAATAAAAAGAGAGTAATAACAAAATAAAACAAAAAAGTTAATTATAAAAGTTAATTATACTTACCTATTTCCAATAGTTGCAAATATATTGTTGCAATTATCGAAAATAGTTCTTAACATATTACTTAATATCGAACAGTGTTTGAGGAGTTTTCAAATACTTCTCTCTCTTTCTCTCTCTCTTTTTCTCTTTTGTGCGCAGAGGCATTTACCCTCCCCGAAGACTATTCCTATGGTCAGCAGAAAACGCGAATGATCGTTTCTACGCGACGCGTCCTAATCGAATATTGTTCCGGAAAAAGCGGCAAGGTGCAGGCCATTGTCTTCTCTCTCAAATGTACTTTCCTTAAAGTCAATTCAGAGGTACGTAATAGAGTGGCCTTTCTTCTGGGATGTCCGTTTAGACGGGTCAGGATGCGCGGGCATGGCCACTGAAAAGTTCGTGCTTGGTATTCGTATCAGCGGTCTCTACATCGCAGTACGAGGTACGTGTATTAGCGACCGAGTTAGTGGTGGTGTCGATGGAAGTCCGGAACTGTACGGACGGATGTATCCTGCCAGTGAACTAGATAGCTCCGGTACGGCTGAGCTAGTTGGAAGATGAGAGAAAGAGCACGACTTTGGCAGATAGAAGAAAAGAAAAGAGAGAGAGAAAGAAGGCTAATACCGAAGCCGATGCTGGCAGAACGACGGCGGTATGTGTAACAATCCCGTGATTGCCGTACCACTGTTTGGTTCGACGTTCACCAGTCTCCTTTAGGATTCTCTCCTCTTCTTTCTTTTTTATATACATAGTCTCATATAAATTGCTGCACCTTGCAGTTTCGTGTCAATCTATGTCATAGAATAGAAGAGAGTAAAAGAGAAAAAGGGGAGAGAAAGAAGAAAAAAGAGCAGGGATACGAGGAAGGAAGTGGAGGATCCGGAAGTGGATAGAAAAGATTGGAGGCGATGTGTATCGCACCGCACGCGGTAAAATGGACGTTTGATGTAAAAGTATAAAAACCAGTCAGCATGTTTTGTCGGGCGCGGCAGCGGGATCGACGGAACGCGAACGACGGAACGGGGGCAAAGAACCGAAACGGACCGACCAGCTCGGCCGGGAACAGTCCAGCCGGCCTATCTAGTTCGAGTCTCGCTCAACGAGTTGGCAAACTGTTCCCAACGCTGTACTCGTTCCGCACTACCGTGTAGCTCTGACCCCCACGATATAACTATCCAAAAAGAGAAAGAGAATGAATGATCAAGAAAGAATGAGAGAGAAAGAGAAACATACAGGAGGAACACTGTATTTCCTGCCCTCTTGTAACTTTTATGATCCGCGTAAAACAACGATTTTCACTGGTTCCGCTTGCATCGGTTCGACCTTTCCTCTGTCTTTTTCCTGATTTTTTGTGTTTTCTCTCTATTTTTCTTTTTTTTTCTGGTTGGCACGTTCTTTTTTCTGCCTTGTACTAGTTGCCACACACATTTTGTTAACTCGTGCTTTTTCACTAACGCAAATTGAGATTTATGTAGTCGCTTTCTTTTTCTAATTCCTACAGTACCGTCGAGAATGTGCGAAAGATATTAAATAATTAGTAACTAGAAATTTAAAATACAGAAAAAAATTTAGATTTGTATCGTGTTAATCCATTTGAATTAATTAATTCTCGTCACGCATAAGCGTTACCGTTAGTTGCAAATATGGTCTTGGCACGAAGTAGTAAAATTAAATCAATTCTAAACTTGATAAACAAGTCATTTAATAGAAACTCGCAGTTGCGAGATCTTGGAAGTCTTTGGAATCGTATCAGATGTATACATACCATGAAAACCACCACAGTTCGGGTTATCCTAACTCTGTCCCGATTTCCTGTGGACTTTACGACTTCGCTTGGCTTCGCGTGCCGAGCAAGAAAAATGTCACGGAAACGATCGAGGCGCGTCACGCTCCGCTCGATACGAAGGTAGCCGTGAAATTGGGGATTTAAGCACGGAAAGCGTGATTCGCGTTGTCGCCTCCTTCTCCTTTTCCTCCGCTATACAAGTCTTTAATTGAGTCGGACTTTTTACCGTTTGCACAAAAGACTCGCTTATCTTGGTCGAGTTTTTAGCAAAAAAGGACGCGGAAATTAAGAAAGACATTACTATGCTCATTAACGGCCCTTCACTCGTCCCTTTGATCACGGTATTTTATCGTGACTGAATATGAAAAAATACATTTTTGTAAAAATTTTATATAATATAGTATATACCAGAGCAAAATAGATTTGTAATTAGATGATAAAAGATAGATAAATACTAAAGAATACGACACTTGTTACGCAAATATGTGGATATACACATTTACATTCTCCTTGCGACTTTTTGTCTCGACATATAATCTTTACAATCATAAACTTATCTACTTACAGTAGAATAAATGCAGAATATATTTTCTTTCAGTTTGTCTTACGTCATATTTTTTTGTAATGCGCTAGAACTAATTAATTAATATAATTAGCTATCAGCAATCTCAGAATCGTGTGTCTGTGGGATTTATGTTATATATTTATATTGTGTTAATATATTGAAATTTGAATAAACATTTCTTTGATGACAATATATTATTAATTATAAAATAATATATTTTTTAGGGGAGTTTATATTTGTAAATGTTAGAGAATAGTGATGAAATAAATTTTTTTTTAATTCGTACTATTTAGTTTAATAGTTTATATATTTTATATACTACAAATACAATATACACATATATTGTTGAGAGCAAAGAAAAGGCACGAATGTGTAATGGACAGAATTTTCAACATGTTACTGTCTACCTCGGCCATCTGTCGAGTCAAAATGGAGTCGAGAGTCGTTTTTAACGGACGTCTCTCCACAGGCAGGAAAAGTAATAGTGTCATATTTGCGTAACAAGTGTCATACTAGAACTTTATCTCGCAAAGCCGACAGATGGGTCGACGTTTCGAGCTTATGTCACAAGATGGAAACGAATACGTCGGAATATATGTCTAGTAACAAATACGCGGATACACATACCGTTTACGTTCCCTCTAGCTTTATAGTCCCATGTGTGTACAATTCTTATACATTCGTAAACTTACCTGTAACAGAAAAACACAGATATCATTAGAAACTAATAATAAAAATAATCGCGTTGTAAAAATCTCAGTACACTAACTATATTCCCACGGACTTACTGATATCTGATCGACCTATTGGTCTTATTTTTAACCAAACAGGCGGGATTTTGCGGCCCAAACACGATATTATCCCAGCAAACCGATTAAGAAGTTTTATTGTTCATGTCGGAGGGTGTGGCTCGGACTAATTGCCCAAAATACCCGACTCGCTGTTTAGTATAGCTCGGAACCCGGTATTAATGTTAATTCACGGTTCCCATAGAAGATATCGCATTGTGCTGTCAATAATGATTTATGTCGATTATAGCACGCGACAGCGTCGTTATTATAGCTCATCCCTTCATTGCTGAGAACAGCTTTACCAGGTGCCAAACACTTGGCTAAGCAGAAAGTTGACAATTAGCATTATTATATGCTTTGTCTTGCTTTAATGACTGCTTGTACCATTTCACAAGCGTGAGCAGGAATAAAGACGCAGGAAGGGGGAAGTAAAAAGGAGCTGTGCAGTGGTGACGTCGTTTTCATGACTGCTTGAAGAGGACAATTAATTTTAGCTTTCGCCTCTTCTGCGACGTAGGATAATGTACGTAAATATTGTCAGTGAGTCGCACTCTCGCCGCCATTAATTACGAGAGAAATCCTGTCTTAAAGAATTTAAAGAAATTGTATTATATGATTGTACGTTACTTATTCGATTTTTCTGTAATTTGTTTAACGTAATGCAAAATGTTTTTTGTATTTTGCCTGTTTCTATAATCATGTAAACGACTTGACACAGCATGACTGATAAAATAAATAATTGATGAAATTAAAATGTTTTTCTATATTTCATGATTCTGGTCGATTATAAGCCAGCGATAAAATATTGGTGATCGTCACGTCAGCGGTCGAGATGTGATAAACTTACGAATTTGATATCTACACCGAATACCGCTTTTTCATAGGAAATGAGTAAGAACTTGATTTCAATTCAATAGCCCTCGTGATGAAAGCTCGTTCCATGGCTCAATGTGCTCAAAAGTTTTTGCTTTTCTCCCTTCTGCGATTTCTCCTATCTCTTTCTATTTCTCTTAAGTTTTTGCAACTAGTTGAGTGCTTGCGGAGCAAAACGCGAA
Source organism: Mycetomoellerius zeteki (assembly GCF_001594055.1). NCBI lineage: Eukaryota > Metazoa > Arthropoda > Insecta > Hymenoptera > Formicidae > Mycetomoellerius > Mycetomoellerius zeteki. The sequence goes on from NW_017257294.1 coordinate 3,115,694, forward strand.
AAAAGAAAGGAATTTTTCTATACTACGAGTAAAACTAAATCAATAATGCCTGTTAATTAAGGAAAGTAAATATTTTTTTTCTTGTTATTAATCAAAATAAATTCTCAATAAATCCTCCATGTCTCATTTATAAAGCGGATTTTTTAAATAAAAATCATACTTTTTTACTATTGATTTATATATCATTGAATATCGATTTAATGCGGATCATTAGCATATGAATATATCGCTTGTACCATAAAAAATAAAATCTCGAGCGTAATCCGATTTAATATGTTAATTTCGTGTTCTGATTGCGCCTGTTTTTTTTATTCGTCCAGAAAAGATTAAAATAGTTGATTATCGAGGATATTAATTAATGTAAGAGATACGCTGTACATAAGCCTAATACAAGACTAAGCTTTAATCGCGGACGACCGTGCGACTATAATTTTGCGGCGAAGGTTCATTATATAAAAATCTTCTCGAATGCATGAAGTGTCATAAATTGTCTCATAGCGCGCGCGATTCACGAAAGTAGTTAATAAATCGAAATAATTATCTTCTATTTAATGTTTCATGCTCTCTGAAGAATGTCTCGTTATTTATCCGTCGCCGTATCCGCGTTCTTAAACATCACGAAAATTCTCACGGCCTTCATGCGAGGTACCTTATGCGTCTTATGCGCCTATGCATATCGTAGATAGCAATAGACACCGCAACAGGGGGCCTTTCGTTGCGGAGAGTAACTAGAAATATGTGGGTATAGTCTTCTCTAGGTATATTAGCATAGTTATGCTGTTTCTCCGCGGTACTTTCGTACGGACGTACAATACAGCAAAGTAGCGTCGTAAAATCGACTTCATCCGTAACGCCGCGTGTCCTTCTTGTATATACGCACGCTATTGATAATTTTGTACCTTTAAAAGCCAGTTTGCATCACAATGCCGAAAGCGAAGTTTTGTTCAGCGTGTTTCGAGCGGCGAATGAAGTTTTCTGTGCTTTCTCCGTTCACTTGGAAATTAAATCAAGATGATCGATAATAATGCCTTCCAAACTTACACTTGCGACCTGATTTTCTAAATGAAAAAAAAGAAATGCAGAAAAGCTCATGTTCACGTAACGTTATGATCGAGCAGATTCTATAAAGTGAAAAACTTCGCCCAGATTCCATAAGATAAAGAATGAAAGTTCGGGATTATGTAAATGTTTCTACGCCAGTCAACCTGGGAATTGTGCGCTCTGCGAAAACTTGGATCGATTATATTAATATGCATTTGCCATATATCATCAGCCTAGTATAATTTAAATATGTAGAGTAATTTCGCAATGCTGTCAAATGAGATAATTTTATTTGCGATCGCATCGGAAATCGCAAATCGGGAATATATTGATGCAGAAAATATTATTTAATTTCTCAATAGATATAAGAGGAATATAATTCGTAATACGTAAAATGTAAAAATCTTCAACGGAAATCGAAAGAACTTTGTAAGTTATTCCAATTCACAGAAGAAGGCAAAAGAATCGAATCAGTATAAGTGGAATTCCAGGATGCATTTATCTTCCACATCCTGGTTTTTCTAAACGTTCTTTATACTCGCTTAATTTGGTCAGCTAAAGATAGATGAAGTCGAGGAGACCAAATCAACCACGAGTAATACGATCTGTGGTGGCAAAAAAACTGTCACGTCACCTCGCGTCTCGTAAGTCTTCCAGAGGTAGCTTCGTGGTCTAATATTGATTTTGCATCGTCTCTCGTCGCCTCCTGCGGTTTTTCTTTCGCAGGAATGTTGTGGACGGAAATCGTAGGCGCATGCGAGCGAGCATGCATGCATGCATGCATGCATGCGTGCGCTGCATGCGATGTGACACGATGCACACCGCATCGCGTCAAAAGGGCACCGCGATTTCCCTATGCAAATCGCCAAGGTGGCACAATCCGCTAAAATAACCGTCGGGAATAATGCCGTAGATTGGGAGGTCGAGTTAGCGCGCGCATCGCGAGAAACGGACAATATATCGTTGGGCCGGCCATTACGGAGGACCATTAAATAGTCGACACGCCGAGATAACGAGCATTAGCCACACAACTGCCACATTAGGTATGTATCCTCTACATACGTACGGAAGATGCAATGCACGTCTATAGACCGGAGCGTGCAACGCGTTTCCTCTTTTCGCCTCACACACGAACACTTTTCCCGTCCATTCTTCTCGCATGTCTCGAATAAAGTTTTTTTTTTCTGAAGTTGCTAAATTTGGCAGATCCATTTGAAATGGATTTATGCCAAATCGTCCTGCCATTTTTGCGCGTTGTCGCAATTATTCTCGATTCGTATTTTAAAATTCTGCAACGTTATTATGTTTTAGCCTTATCTCTCTCAAAAATTCATACATTGGATAAAGATATTCAAGATATTGTCTGTGCATTTACAGTGCCAATTTGTTGGTAGTTTTTTTTTAAATACGAGTTTATTTCTAAAAATCCGTTTATGCTTTGCAAGTATATATAGATGTACGAATTCTGATTTTGTGAATTTTATTGAAAGAGTTTCACTTCGATATTGAAAATCAAATTTATATACACGAGGACACAATTCAAAGAATAAAAACATTCGCTTATTGGAAAAAGGCTTTGTTGTAGCAGCTTGCTTTTCTCTCCAGCGTTTCACTGTTACTCTTAATTGGCTCTCTCAGTAGAGTGCACATCGTAATTACAGCAAAAGTTATTGTACATTTGTGATATTCGACCTAGTGATTTATAAAATAAAATTTTAGAGTTTCAAAAGAAATCTTAAAATATATTCACAAAACGGAAAATGTATCGAAACTAAAATATCTATGTAAATGTGCCCTGAAAAGAACACTCCTTAAGATGCAAAACATTTTCTTTTTCGATGAGGATGTCGCGACTTTGGTTAGTTCCTTTATCGCTTTCGTTGTCTCATCTCCCAGACTCTTCCATTACTAACGAAGAACATAAATGCCCGGGTTTCTTACGTTCCTCACCCATTCGCATTTCTACACACATTCTCGCCAAACAGTATTCTTTGGATTCTCGGTTGGCGGGACAAAGCATATCGCTAACTGTACACATCGACGATTCGACAAAGAAATACCTTATATTATTTCCTTTGTTTCCTTTCCGCCATTAATTTCCACGTGACTTCAGAAACAATTCGATTACAATCGACAGTAGTGAAAAACCTTGGATCTGCGTAACGAGGTGTATCACTTTGAAAAAAAGATTAAATGAAAGCAATACGGAAATTTATAAAACAGACGTAACCGATTCTATAATTTTCTTGATACCGAAAGTAAGTATGGCTCTATAGTGATTCGTGAAAGTGCTCCAATTTCTTTTTTTTTTCATCATAATACACATAAGAACGTAAGAATCTTCGAAGTCAATTTCCTATTAAATGAACAATTTGAATAAAAACGACGAAAAGATAAAGATTCTCGATACTCCGCGTATCCTCGCTTATTAGATGCGAGATTATCATGCATACAAAACGATCTCGTACCCGATGATTCAGACGGTACAGGAAACTAATAATATCCAACGCGATCATCGTGCGTGTTCAGTGTCTATTAGCGCGTCGCTGAGATAATTGTTACCTATTTGATGTTTTCCCTTCCTCGACTCGCTTCAACTCGATCCAGTGTCGCGGAGAAAAGTTATTCCAGGCCGCGAGCAAATACAGGATATCCAAGATATACTGCGAGAACTCTCCGAGAGGGCCATAAATCACTCACGTGCACTCTCGGACTCATATACTTACTTTCAACCAATGAAAGCGGGATAATAAGATTAATGCATGACGTGTGCAGGCGAAGCTAGGACAAAGGTAATTTAAGGATGAGTGGTTTGCTAAAAAGTTTCGGGAAATGCATGCATTGTCTAAGGGATTTCTCACGTAATTTTATCACCAAGAGTATTCCTCGTCTTTTTGGAATGTACAATACAATATATGATGCGTGTAACGAGAATCGCAAAAGGTCCTTAACGTCAGTTGATAATTGGGCGGAAAAGGAATCGGAAAAAGAATCGTTCATGACGACTTCAATCGATCCTAAGTAAGTTGTTTTTGCCAGTGTGGCCGGATCTGCGGTCCGTAGCAATGAGAAAGAGCACCTCGTTAGTCTCAAATCGGTCAACCGACCATTGAATCTAGCAAAGAGACGGAGTCTCCGTCCCAAATTCTGCAACAGACATCGACTTTTCAAGCGCTCATGCGGAATTCTTCCTCTTCACGTGTGAGCGTCACAAAGGAGAGCCACGGGACGGTGGTTGCAAAGAGGATGGCTGATCGTTAGACGGTGTGCTTCCGAATGGCGTCGAAGTAACGGCGGGAAAGGAAGGAAGAGAGAAAGACGAGGCAATCAGAAAAAGATGAAGGAGTCGAAAGGAGGAGAAAAAAAGCAAAGGGAATGCCACGTCGATGTCGTGGATGATTGCACCGTAATCGGGTCTTCTACTCCCCCCTATCCTCTTCACCTCGCGTTACAATCCTTGGGGAATCGTCGTCATTCCACTCGTGGTTCTTATCACCTTAACATACGGCCGCAGAACGCCACAGTGAAGGAGGTAGTACGTTGTTACTGCGCGTATGCCGAATAACGGCTATCCCACGACATTGCCTCGACCACAAGAGCTATTAAAATGTAAATTGACCAGCGTTCGTTTGACTAAACAGTCATCAGAGACTCCCTCGCACGGGTTACATCGTTACAGTAGCGATTACTATGTACACTCCACTTTCCGCCCTGAAATTCTCTGCAGGATCCGGTATTCGGGGTGCAAACCTCGACGCACTTATATGGAGTAATCGCGTCATTATCTCATATATTCCGACTAAGATCTCTTGTTACTTTTGACAAAAATCTTTTGGTGCTCAATGCCCGACGCAATGTACACACGTATACGATAAATACATCCGTGTGCGTAGCTCTTGAATAATATTCGCTCCAGTTATCCTGCGTAATAGCAGCTACTTCCGGCTCGTAGAAGCGGCCGACATCGTAGATCTATCTCACCTGTAATATATTCGCGGATACCTTCCCTGAGCAATCCTGGCTCGTTCCTTTCGCGGACACAGGCGCGATATCTTTTATACGAATTATAGCAATTCAGCAAGGAGTAATGTTTTTCCGTCACGTCCCGAGCACGCACAAGCGACTCGGACAATCGTAGACCCATGGCAGGAATTCATGCAACATTCATCCTTCGCGTCCACCGCGTTGCTTCCGCATCTATTGTCAGCACATATGTTAAAGCTGCGTTGGCTGCTCTTCTCCTTTCTCTTCGGTATTATCTGTTCGAAGACATCCGCGGGTGGTTACGTTGGCGATAGCGCGCGAAAGGCGAACGTCGGAAGGATTAAGTCGTCGTTGCACTCGCGTATCATTAATCACGCGATAAGCGGGCATGCTAGAAAATCGTTAGTGGCCAAGAAGCTTCGGGTTTAGGTGTGGGCGTTCCGATGTTATGTGCGATCTAAGACGCGGGGTCCAGATGAATTGTTCGAATACTCTGAGCGTTAGTTCTGTCCAGAGTAAAATATCTTATTATGTCCCGTTTCTCTACGTATGCATATCCGTTAATAATAATTCAATATCATAGATAGATTCACGTGGTCTCTAATGCAATCTAATTCTAGATAAATCTCTGCATAGAAATCGTCGAATTTTTATATGAAATGAATTATTAAACATCTATATTCAAAAGATATACGATTTCACATCTTCTTTCATATATCTCTCTATTTGTTATTGTGATGATATGAGAACTTTCTGAAAATGTTTTCCTGATGTATGAGTTTGTACGTTATGTATTTAGGACGGAGATCGCTTACTTACGATCTCTCGAAAAGAGTTAAAGAATAAATTTTCTTTTGAGAAGAAAAACTACACCTGATCAGCTAACGTAAACTGACGGTTGCGCGGTCCTCGTAATAAGGAAAGTTCAGCAGTAAACGATGACTAGAAACGATGAGGAGAAACGAGTTGAATCAAGAGAGTCGGAACGAGAGAGAGAGAAAGAGACCCAGAAAACAAAGAAGAAAAGAGTTAAGGGGAATAGGTTCGTTTTTGCTGATAAACGCTCTCCACGAACGTTAATTGCATTCCACGTGAATGCCCGCGATCGAGAGATTTGCCATGGTTGCCCGGCGGGGCCCGCCAAGGCATCGAGGAGCTTTGGTTGAAAGCATGGTATGTCTGGCTCTTGAAATTCCTCAGGAGGGTAAAATTATGCGGAATGGCCGCGCGACGACGCGGCGCCCGTTACAGTAGTAGTAACCGTGATTACCGATTCAGAAGATTTTCAAGTTCCTATCCCATCAGTTTCGTCGATATTCCAACAGACACGAACGCTCGTTAATTAGCTGAAACACCCCGCTATCGCGTTCTTACATTTAGTATTTCAATTACCGTCGCATCTTGCATATCGTGTGTTGCGATAATCAAGAACGAAGGGATTTGTGCTTGATGGACAATATTCTACGCAAGGCAAAACGGCCCGTATAATACTCGTCCCGTTAATCCGCATTCGTTTCCTTTTTTTTTATTAGTCTCTGCAACACGTATAGATAATTGCCCGCAGAGCGAAATGTAAACAGGTGCATTTGTTATAAACATAGTGGGAAACAAAAATTATCATATGTACGATTATCATATTTACTTCTGCGCTTTAACGGCATTAGTTTGTTGCGAGGACACCGTCACGCTTTTATAGATACTCTTACTAAAAGCTGTCGCGATATTCTTGTGAAGATACAGCGCAGCGCTGGCGTATTCTAACGAATAGCAAAAAAGGAAGGATTTCCTGTGATGTTTAAGCGCGCATTAACCTGTCCTTCCGTACTGTCTCTTAAGAATACATCAGAGAAAAGCTTTACCGAGAAGTAAACGACAATGAGTATTCGCGACATAACGATGTGGGTGCAGCTGCAGAAAAAGATACCTATTGCGCGGACAATGTAAGTTATATACAAAGGTTTGTGAAATGTTACAAAAATATGAATTTTATAAAAATAACTAGTATAAAGGTAGTATATAAAATATTTAAAAAAAAATATGTTATATTATGACATATATAATTATAGATAATAATTATTACTAACCATAGCTAAATCTTTTTTACGAAACATCATAGTTTTAATCAAGTTCTACGATAAGTGATTCAACATTTCATCAAGATTATGATATTTGAAACTTTAAAGATCCTTTTTATATATACAATATCTTTTATAACAGGCACGCCGTAAAAATAGCAGTGATATTCAAGCTCAGAGAGCGGCGAGAGGTATTTCACAGAGGATTTTCTTCAAACTGTGATTTACGAGCGTAAGGAATCAATGTCCATGGAATGGTCACTCCAGCGTATCTCCGATGCACCTTGAGCATACGAGGTGGTAGGTGCACTCAACGTGCACAACCGGCGGCAATCACAATCGCCCGTACTCATCTCGGCGGGTTGAAACCCCCGCTGGGGAGATATCACGCCACCCCCGTCGCAGATCCCACAGCTTCTGCAGCCGCTTGATGGCAGTGACAGCCTTCTAGGCAACCGTTGCAATCGCGCGGAGACCGCCACACACGATAGCAGACGTCGTGAACAACCGGTAGCTCCTGCACGACGATCATTTAAACTCAACGATCGGGAATCCAAGTAAATCATTCGAGCCGCATATAGTTACTTATATATTTTCGCCCTCTTCGCACCATCATAAGCGTTATACGTTTTTTTTTCCGAACGTTCGATTTCTCACGACAATGTAATTATATCAAGGTGCTATTCTATTTACTAAATCGGGCTACAGCTCGACGGACAGCTTGCAGCAATAGTGAGTACGGTAAAAAGTCCTCCAGCTACAATTACCTCGACACGGAAATTCTCAATGAAAAGGGGAATGCGCGTTGCGAAGTAGAAAAAAGTCAGAATACGAAAACACGGATACGCTTTTGGCGTTAGAGGCCGAAGCTAACAACCCGGCTCGTTTAAAACATGGTCGGGCGGCACACGTTTGAAGGGACGTTTACTTTCGTGACTGGCGGCATGCGAATCTCTCTTTCTTTCTCTCTTTCTCCCTCTTTTAACTCTTCGTCATTCCGCGCGACCTCACCCCACACCGCGTCATTTTCTGTCACGGTTCGCACACCGTTGGCAAAGGGATGTCGTTACCACGAGAGATAGGAACGCACATGCAACACGGAAGACCGACCATTAAATTATATCCCCCTGAGATTAGTGTGAGTATACACGGTATGTGTATAGGTGTTGCGCTTAGCAGTATTGGCGACTGCGCTTCTGCCGACCGCACAATTCTCGCATGCTCGCGTGCGCGCGCGCGCGGAGCGACTTAGGGAGAATTACGACCAAGATAGCAATGAGAGAGATACGACTTTATATCGTCGTCGTACACGCGCGTCTTTCATACCTGTAGTTCTGTCTCTCTGCAGCGCGATACGAATGGGTAGAGAATGTCGTTTGTTCTCGCTCGCTCGTCTCGTTCTCTCGTAATCGTCGCTATCTGGTACCTTTAACTACGCGCATTTTTCGGTAATAAAGTAATCCAGAATAGAAATGGCAATTCATGCATTATAATATCGGAAGGAAACGATATAACGTACCCCTTTCAATTGATATAGACGCCTTTAGCGAAACAAGTTGCTCACACTGATTCCCCACAATCGACATGCATATTAATAGCGGCCTTGGTTATCAAGCTGTCGTTAACAAGGACTGTTACGGGAGGCTTCCGATAGGAAGGTATTCCGCGATAAATATGAGACATGACCATGTCCCAAGTATTGCTCAGTATTTCTCTTTCTGCTCCACTTTATCTCTTCTCTGCGCGACGGCGACGATGGTGGTATTAACCCTTCTTGCCCCCTACCCTCCTCATTCAATTCCTTCGTGTCTGCAGGTCGGTTGTGCGATTTGCATATGCAAATAGCATGATATAAGTAATTAATTCGCAATCAGAGCGGCATTACCGTTTCGTTTATATATCGCGCAGATAGATACTGTAATTCATTAGTCGTAGCGATATTTATTAATTGGAACCACGAACGTAGGTGGACATTCACGATTAAGAATTCTGTCCTCGCTATCGATTACCGCAATATGTCTCTCTCCGATACTAAGCCCGACTTGCCAATGCAACCAGCCGGTCTCCTTCTTGTCTTTCGACCTAAAACGTAGAGACTGAGCCACTAAATTAGTAGATAAATTAGCAGACTGTCGTGTTTTTTGCTTTTATCGCAACGGATGGGCGTACGCGACTTGGATTCTGAATTCGGTATTGAGAGAGAGAGAGAGAGAAAGAGAGAGCTCTGTAACATCTCCCGCGAGGAAAAAAAAGCTCATGAACTGCTGCGCGATCGAATTTACGACAAAACGCGCCGGTCTCGCGGTTTAATCGTCTCACTAGAAAAGCAAGCACCAACGCTTGCTACGAAACTCGTGAGATAGCACCTGTTACATCCCATCTTTGTCGATCGACCGCGGTGGCAGCTGGGCCTGCCGACACTCCGCACATTAACTTTATCGAAATTACATCATGCACCACTACATACACGGGTGAATCTCGGCGCCGCAAGCCAACAGTGCGAGTTCGTCAACGTGCGTGTGTATGAGTGTATATTGTCGTGGAAATGTCTATTTGGCGAATGCATCTTACGGTGCCCACCTTCACGTTTCCCAATCTCCGATAGAACAAGTTTCTCCGTCTACCATCCGGTAAGCCGACCGTTCTATTCTTGGGTGTATCGAGATTTCTCCGAAACTCCTCTGTCGAAGATACAAAGGCGCTCTGCCATTATCGGGATTACCGCCAGTCTGAAATTTCGTTTCCGCTCGTCAGGGACTAACTGCGTCAACCTGAGACAATACCCGATTCGATCGTGTTTACGTTTCCTAGCAAACAAGTTTACTTCAGAAAACGGCGAGATGGAGTGCCTCAGATGGAGTCTCAGTTGGTGGAAAACAGAGAAATGTTGGATACCGAGCTTTATATTATTACGACATTCATAAGATGACTTTAATTCGGATTTAAACGTTGCTGAATATATAATCGTTATATACTGTAAATAAAAAAAGAAATGTATAATACACAGAATATAAAGTAATTCGGACAGAACAAAAAGTGAATCCAATATACACGTCACGATTACTCTTCTCGTGTTGCAAAGCCCGTAAATCATTCGTAGGAGACAATCTGTTTCTACGGCAATCAAATTATTTAATCATACCGCGAATAACGTTCCCGAACGTCATTGTAACTTCCATTATTTCATTGCAGTAATAATCTTCTATTACCAACATTATAGACGTCGTGTAATCACGTCAAGGGAAATGGAAATCCTCATAACCAAGTAACTTTTTAATATTGTACAGTATTATATTTCCCGACGGAGTTAAAACGCTCTTTCTATAAAGGGAAAAATATAGAATATGTATATGTTTGGTCGAATAAAAGAAAACAAAAACTATATGCGTGCATATTTATTGGAAACAGAGTGGTCCATTTAATTTCACATATTTACTTCTTCGCCAATTCGACGTTCTAACGACGAGCTGCAGTCTGTGAAAGCCGCGCAATCGCGACGACAGCTTGAGAAAGCGTGCGGCGACGTACCCGTAAACGATGTCTCGTTTTGCTCCGATGGATAACTCTTCGACGAGCGAGTTCCGGTACTTTTTCTTTCTCTTTTTCTGTCTTTCTCTCTTTTCAACCCCATACGTCTATCGCCACACCATCGGAGAACAGAGAGAGAAACGCGAGGAAGAGAGGAGAGGGAAAAGATAAAGAAAAGAAACGAAAGGGTCGCGCGAAGATTGAGAAAAGCGAAAAAGAAGAAGATAGACGATCATAGAGGGAATCGCGAGAGTGGGAAAGTGCGATATCGGTCGAGAACATCGAGAGTAAACGGACGGCTACTCGTAGTGGTGCACTTTGTCGAAGAAGGGCTGGTGGGGGAGGCATGGCTGGCAGTGTGGGTTATGTATTGGCACATGTACGTAATTGTGGCCATTTGTCGAGAAAGCGAGAGGCCGGAGGGAACCCGGATGGTGAATGGAGAGAGGCGATCATAAGGGTGAAGACGAGGAACAGCGACGAGAGAGAGAGAGAGAGAGAGAGAGAGAATTTCGTATTGTGGAGAGGACGTCTCGCCTTGCAGTCGCGGCTGAACGTGCAATGCATCACGGGATTGCGTAGGCGACGTATATCTCCAAGTGATAGTAAACGGAGGTACAGGGTGGCAGACCGAGATTCGCCTCGGCAACTACCTAAATGCTTGCCGAAATCCTCTCACCCTCTTACAGTAGTTACCTATCTGTCCACTTGCTTTTCCCCTGTCCCTTCGTCGCATTAAGCTCTTATCTTTCGTTAGACAGACATCAGTGTCTCGCTCTAATTTTAATCATGAAGGATGAATAAATCTGTTTAAACATTTTCTCACTATACGATAAATGAAATGAAATATGGTAAACATAGGCGATTTCCACGTGGAAATCGTATAGAATTATGTGCGGTCATTAGCATTTGGCATTATGAAAATCGCATTCACTGGTAATTTACATCGCAATCAAGGTATTACGAAGCTCTCTCTTCCTCTCCCCCTCCCCCCCCCTCTCTCTCTCCCTCTTCCTCTCAATGGATAAATGTTATTATTAATGGTGTAATAACTGCATTAATCATTCAATAATCTAGATCAAAGTAATTGCGAGGTAATTAAACGTAAAAATTCATTAGATATAAATATCACTTCGTAAATGTTTGAATAAAACTTTGTGGTGCGTGTAATTTACATCATAAGGATTTTTACGTGTTATTATTGTTCTGACATATTATTGTTCTATTAAACGAACAGCTGTCAAAAAATATTCTCCGCGAGATTCCTTGCTCGATCGCACATACAATTTGCGTTATAAAACGCCGCCATGTACGCGAGTATCTCGTTGATGTATGTTTATGAATAATACACAGGATTTCCCTCCAATGTTTCGTATACACAATATAAAGCTGATTAGTTCGTTCCGAGAGTACGAGGCTAAATAATGTTGCCAGATATGACCCTGCCGCGACAGCGTGCACGAAGCGTGCATGAATTGCCGCGACGGTTTTTACGCAACGATCATTAATATCGTCGCTTATCCGAGTCTGGTGGGATTACCCGGCGTTGCGGGTCAACGGGCCAGGGCAGAACGAGCAGTCACAAAAGAGTAATGCAAATTAGCTTGGTTTTTTACTAGCCGCTAATACTTCGTGTACGTCATACGCGACACGACACGCCCAAATGCCGCGTATAATACATTTCGTTATCGAACATTGCATATTTCGCCGACGGATTTTGTGCAGCTTCCTCGTTTACCCATTACCGCCGACCACGGTCACTAAATCGATTTAAGTTTTACAGCCCAGTCCGAAGCATCGCTATGTGTAGGATATTATAGAACTTCTTTCATTTAATTTGATTTTTTCAATATGTTTGCAAGCTTTGTTTTTAATATTTATTCTTTAAATTACGATTTTACTGGAAATCTGAAACAAAATAAAACTTGTTTACACCCTGTTATAATATATGTTAAAATTTTATTTCGGCACAAAATTATTTTATTTTGTTATACTGATGTTTTATTTCGTGAAAAATAGAAATCTTATAATTCAAGATTGGACAAAAAATGACGACAAAAAATTTAACTTTTTGTCCAGTAGATCGACATTAACGATGCAATCAAAATACCTTCAGCGTAGTTCTCTGTCAGTCGATGAGTTAAAAAAAACAGCATTTGCACTCGTATCGGTCGGGCGAAAAGCTTCGACTCATCTCGCAAAAGGCAGAAATTGTTTTTACGATTGACGTCTTTCAATGTAGGGGATACATATGTACTGTCTCCCCTCTCTTTCTCTTCAGGGATTCCCTCTTCGGTTATCTTCGCAACTGCGGTCCCCACGACAGACGCGCGGACGAAGAATAATTTGAGATTCATCGAAATGCAGTGGGGTGAATCGCTTGTAATTCTTTTCCACCATCACCAATGACGCCGCGCTCACCCTTTTCGTCTTCGCCTCTTTCGTACTGGCTTGATCCGACCTGTCTTTTTTTGTCTCACCATTTGTTCAGAATAGTACGGCGTGGAAGTGCGGAAAGAGAATTACGATAGAGCGACAACGGAGACAGGAGAGAGTGTCAGGGATAGGAAAAAGAAAGCGAGTCGAAGAGAAAAGAGACGGACGGAATGTCGTCCCGTCGCAGTTAACTTCGCATTTAACATCTGCCTGGAAGGTTAAAATTTCCCTCGAGGTTTACTCTAAGTTGTACGAGACGAGCGTTGGATATCTTTTGTCCTGAATCGAGGAAAGAAAATCAGAAAAGGCTTTATCGTTGCGCAATAGACTTTCAGCTTACTCTCGTATCTTTCCTTGTCTCATGCCGCGATGCCAAATCTTCAGCCGGCTTGCTCTGTCGCAGGTAACAGGAAATTCCAGTCATGAAACAGAGAAAGGCATGTCGAATACTATAGGTTCCTTATAATACATTCTCGCCTAAGAAGATTTCTTTCTTTTAACAAAAATTTTCAAGCACCAATTGTTTTTTTTTATTCAGAAATTATTAGAAGTTCCTTCGTGAATTAAATCATAAGTAACATCTTCATTTAATTTCGACTGAATATTTTAATCTCAAAGTCAGTGTATAGAAATATAATAATTTAATACAGAAATGGTGAGGAAAGGTTTAATTGAATTTCTCGCCAAGAAAAATCAACCTTAAATTGGCCAGACAAACGATAGATGCGATGAGATCGTGCCATGATAACGTGCTTTTACCCTTTTGTCCATTAATTATTTACCACTGAAGATACCGGCTCGCCTATCCGAACTAAACTTTGAGGGGTCCAGACTTTAGTGGCCGTATCTCCTCGTGTTTCTCTTTAAGTAGAGGGCTCTCGACGATAATGCCACCCAAGAAGTTAGCTTGACGATATACGGCGAGCAAGATGTTTTACGAAACGAGAAGGTTCCTCCTTGGCTACATCATAAGTATAGCCACTCTAAAAGTATCCTCCATCAAATTGTGAAATCGATGCGTAGTAAACCGAGATACTCCATGAACAAATTTTCACAAATAGCATAACTTGCTTTTACTTTCTTCCTAATCCACAAGGAAAAAGTGAATTGGCTTTAATATGTAATTTTCTCTCTCTCTCTCTCTCTCCTCCCTCCCCTACCTCTCTCTCTCTCTCCTCCCTCTCCCCCTCTCTCTCTCTCTCTACATTCTATGGTACATTATTCATTGCGGGCAATAAATTTTGTTGCTCTATATAAATGTAACGTAATATGATCGTTGTAATGTCACCTGTCCGCAAAACGGACAGACATATTTCGCAGTATAACATATTCATTGCAAAATGATATAAAAATCTCATAAAAATTTAAATCTTTCATCGCAATTATTTTTATGTTTGAACAATTCAAAATAATTATTGGATTGCATAATTATATCGGGATTCTAAGTAATTATCGTTTCCTTTATCATAATAACTTCTTTAATTAATAGCACAAGATAAACTTTACAAAATACACTTGAAAAACTGCGTGGTATATTGTGGCTTTTAGTTTTGCAAGAATGATTGGCATACTCCATCATCGTTAGCGACACTACCGTGTTCGTTACAACTTACTGCAACTCGTTAGCTACGATTTCAACGTTGTTTTTATAATATCTAGTATATTTCCAACTCACTGCGACCTTTCTTACACCATTGCGGCAATGAGCTTTGAAGCGAGCCTTTCTTAATAGTTTTTGCGCGTCAACGATAATGAGACGCTGTTTCCAACGTAGCGTGATTCGATATCTTCATCAGCAGAGAGCAGACGAGAAATCTTTTGGAGCACGTATATAATCAACGAGGTGCAATCAGTGAATGGATTAAAAATAATTTTGCAATAAAAGTGATTGTATGAATTTGCATATAAAATGAATAATAAACGACGTATTGCGAGGTGACGAAGGATGGAAAGGGGTGTGCGCCATCGGACAATTATTACGTTTGAATCACGAACAATTGAACCGAAACTTGTTGATTTAACGAGCAAACATTCATCCACATATACATATATTTGATGCACCAGCGCCGTGAAACAAAGCTAGCTAACGCATTTTTTTCGTGACCCATTCATTTCGCATCGCCGATTTCCATTGTGTATTGTCGCGGTATTGAGGCGCGCAACGCTCATATTCGATGGTGGTCGGATTCGCAATATGGCGAAGGTACGCGGAGGGACGGAATACGTAAAGATGAAGGACACATTGTGATAATCGGAGAAGCTGCAGACAGGCACCGCCGATTCGATTATATTCTCGGCCGAGCCTCGGGGTTTATCGCGCCCGACCGCATAAGGCCGCGGTGATTTTTCGACTTCGTCTCCGCCCGGCGGAACCCTCGGGGAATATTGAAATCATAACGTAGTACCCATGAATATTATTCAGGTCTTAAGGCAATATAATCCGAAATCGATGGAGCGACGTGGAATAAATTTGGTGATCTCTCTCTCTCTCTCTCTCTCTCTCCTCTCCCCCTTCTCTTTCTCTCTTTCTCTAACGGCGCCCGGAACCTGCGGGAACAGTTTTCGCCCTCTCTCTATGCTAGTCCAGATGGCAGTGGACAAACTTCGGTTCGATGATGATACCGGTCGTGCACCTGAGCACATCGACGGAAACTCTTGACTGCTTTTTCGTCCCCGTTTAGTTTTTCCAGTCCTTTCTTCCAAAAGGAGAAAAGGATGATAATGACTTCGATGTCTCGCCCAAGTCGGAAACTGTCTCGGATTATCTGGAGAATGTTGCACGGGGGGAATATCTAATCCTGGATTATAGAGCAGCCAGATACAAAAGAGAGATCAGAGCCCCAATTTTATCTGGATTCTCGTTTTAAAAGTATGTCGAACACTCGTTCGTACATGTTACGTCGAGCAGACGCGAATGAACGAAGAAAATTGCGGTTCCGGCAAGAATGCGACCGCATATGTTATAATGCACGCTACGTTAAATACGCGTCTTTACCTTATATCTTCACGCTACTCCGTCGATTTGTAAAATTATAGGTTTAGGAATACAGGAATGTAATTAGTCATGAGATTCGAGACTTCTTATTCGAAAAAGTAATGGCTTATTTCATTAAAATTAAATTACAAGCTTAGGCTTATTCCAATCATTGTATAATTCTTTATGATTTAACTTCTGGACATTACATGACAAGCACAGAGTCGTATTTTATAACAGTTAGGCTAATATTAAGTTACGTTAGGTACGCGTAAGACGTTGCGTTCTTAAAGTCATAAGTCATAAATCAACCATCCGTATGAAATGTCCCGTTATTACGACCGACTACTGTACTGACTACTGTGAACACAAGAAAAATCGTGATATGATGAATATAGAGAGAAAAAAAATCAATAAAAATATATGATAAAATATTCTGTTGACTGAACTCTGCGTACCGTAGGCAATAAAATAGTATCAGTTTCTACTGATATCTACGAAGTCGAAAACAAATATTTACAGGACAATATTGTATGGTGTCTGTTATCAGTGCATACATACGCAATGCAGGTTCGAGATAAATATTTTTGACCACGAATGTAATTCTGCCATTTCATGATTTAGATCTTCTATCAAATGTCCGAAACTTCTATCGATTTTCAATGCTGATAAATAAGTCCATGTTATTCAGCGAAAGAATTTATTCGCAAACGCGTTTCTTTTGGACATGAACTTTTACGTTTCAAGAATCACTGCCACAGAGTGTAGTCTACTCAAGATAAATTATTAGAAAACGTTAACCAATTCGTGTAATTCAATTAAATAGGAATTTCACAGATTCAAGTGCCAATCGATCATGGACGTGAATGTATCGCGTACCGTTTATATAGCGCTTGAAAACGTTAATGTAAACGTCACTCCATCATCCAGATGTCCATAATTATGGATGAGTAGACGTACGATTTGTCGGGGGCTGCTATTGAAGCCGTTAGATCGTGTGCAGCATTAAGATAAAATTTCATAAAACGTTGGGAGAGTTATTATCTTCCGTATCTTCCGTTTCGACACGCCGGGCATTCGATATCCCCAGTGCAGCATGCAGTAGGCGTAGAAGAGAGAAATGAGAATGGACCGAGAATATGACACTCCCTCTCAAGGGTTAGCATTAGTAAATTAACGTTTTCTTAATTGTAATCCTCGCTCAGCTCCGTTTAGTATTATTAACCACGCATTATTACGATGCAGTAAAACGCTGCAGGAAGCAATTATTCTGGCGGACGCGGATTTTGTGTAGCCGCGTGTCTCCGCTAGGAACAAAATCCGTGACTCAGATTCGTTCGTGCATGGATGTTTCCTTTATAACTTGCTTTCCGGGATCAGCGCGAGATGATGACCGAGGGACAACCGATAGCACGTGCGTCCTTCTCGTATGTTTTTAACACGAGATGAGAGACTATATTTTCCTCTTCGCTATTTTAATCTTCCGGACGTCGTGCGTTTAACATTAAGCTTTAATGGCTGTAGGCAATATACACATATCATATTTATGAGGATAGTTTATACCTGAAGACACTTAATTACGTCGAAATAATGTAATGTAATTATTAGTTCCTTGTAATACAAATTGCATTTGAAATCGTCGCAGATAAGAAACTAATTGATGATAAGCTATATAAGTCGTTTATGAAATTTTTTTTATTTGAATTTCAGATCCGCTAATTATATCAATGCTACCAAGCAGTGTGAACTTTCGGATATGGACAGGCTGACGGTTGCGGGCTCGAACGCCTTCCAGGCAGCGAAGGGTGTGGATTATTTGGAAAACCATTGCGTGGAAGAGCCAGTGAAACTTTGCGAATTTAAGAAACTGACTGGCCGTATATTAAAGACCGTGGACTCCGTCTACCAAGATGTCAGTACATCCGATGAATGCCGCGAATTGTGCCTGAATTCGCCGTTCCGTTGTCACTCTTATGATTACGGTGACACTGGTGACATGGTCTGCCGTCTCAGTCATCATTCTCGTGCCACTCTCTCTGACATTCAGGTGAGAAAAATTCGAGCGAATAAAAATTCTCATTTTTAATGTCACGCGAATAATATCGCAATCGCGAATGAAATTGCAAATTAAGTTTATGATGAAAACTTTTACGAATTAAATTTCGCGAAGCAATTGAGATTGTTGCTATGCGAGAAATGGAGTTGCTATACTCGTGTCCCAATTTATTTGCTGAGCTTGCCGTATGCAGTTTAATTCATCGGGAGTGTTTAAAATAGAGTCCCGTGTAGCTTTGCGACCATCGTGTCGTTTTGCTCACCGCATCGCAGTGCGGATTCTTGAAAGGGCCAGTGGGGATTTTCTATAAATACGATTACGTCGCACACATGCAAACCAGGTTGAACAATCCGCCGAGGGCGCATTCGTGGAAAATCGAGTTTCCATTGCAGACGCTTTCCCTATCGAACTTCCGGGTAACACTCGAGTTCAGCCGAATGTGAATCACACTCGGTATCCCGAGGGAAAATCAAAAGAAAAATTTAGCGACCACCAATTCGTCGGGTATCCGATTATCTACGCCTTTTTACATTCCACTACAAATACGGTGACAAATACTAATACCAGAACATTAAACAATTCTTCGTACGAATAATTATTGTAGTGGAATATTTGAACAGCGTTAAGCGAATCGGAATATCATTTCGACGTCACAGTATGGATGACCATACGGGTTTCATGCACGATCATTCACTCGGAGATGAGCAAATAATACGTATAATGGGAAGATAATCGTGTGCGTGGGATCCGTGACGGGCTCCATGGGTGGTTACGCAAGCACATCAGCGGCATCTCCACAAATATACAAATTATTAACTGTGGAGATAGCGCGAAACGTCAAGAGTATTTATCAGCGTAATATTCGCGATTAATTTGTTCATCGAAGAGGACCATCGAGCCTCGAACGAGAAGCGATAAATACCGCCATATAAAGGGATTTCAAATAATTCTTTGAAAGTGACAAATGCGTGAATCAGAGCGGATTATCATTCTTGGTATAAATGAAAATGTACGCGTATATGTCATATGTATATATCATTGATAATTATTGGTTTTTAATGTATTGGTATCAAATAAATTGGAACGTGACGCTTTAGATGTGGAGAATAAAGAACATGGTTAATTATTTCGGTAAATAAAATTATATATTATATTTCATGTAATATTGCAGAGAAAATGAAAATCAATTCAATAAAATGCGCAACAATCTACTTCTTTTTAGATAGACGGAAAAATTTTATTTAACAAAAGCTGTGACGGTTTTTTTGTATAAATTACGAATTTCACACGCTTTTATTCTAGGTGTACGTGTTGCCGAATATAATATAATTGTTATGCGAACTATATCACTAAAGATCCAATGTGCAGTATGTTGTAGTGGAATTTTCGATGTACACTTTCCGTTCGTTGTTCGATTCTCGTAATAAATTCTCTGCAAGTTTTTGTGTAAGCTCGATACAAGCTATCAAAATCTCCCGACCATGATGAAGCGAGCAAAATAGAAGATTGATCAATAAATCGCGGGGTAGCTTCACGAAGTTTAATTGCGAAATATCCGTGCTTTGCGTATTTTGGAATTTATCACTGCCATCCGCTATAATTCCTTTAAATTAATACCGCGACAAATCGCATTAACGCGCGATATGCATCGAATAGTACACGATAGGGAGCGATGAATAACGGCCCGAAAACAAACGATAATTTCAGGAACCGTATCTCGATGTACCGGAAGCGGCCACGTACGAATTGAGCTCCTGTTACAATGTGACCATCGACTGTCGCGCTGGCGATATGGTGACCAGAATTCAGACCAGTAAGCTCTTCTACGGTAAGGTGTACGCGAAGGGCTCGCCTAACTCGTGCGTACAGGATATCAAGGGTGCGCTCGAGTTTGAACTTCGCATGGCATACGACGATCTCGAGTGTAACATAAGGCAGCAGGGTCTCGGCCGGTATTTGAACGACGTGATCATTCAACATCACGACACCATTGTCACTAGTTCCGATCTCGGACTGGCTGTGACTTGCCAGTACGACCTCACTAACAAGACCGTGTCGAATGAAGTCGATCTCGGCGTACACGGTGACATCACGCCTGCCCTGTCGGAGGAAGTGATCGTCGACTCGCCGAACGTCGCCATGAAGATTACTGATCGTAGTGGAAACGAGGCCATCCCATCGGCTGAAGTTGGCGATCCTTTGGCACTCAAATTCGAAATCCTCGATCCTCACAGTCCGTACGAAATCTTCGTACGCGAGCTAGTCGCTATGGATGGTGTCGACTCTAGTGAAATTGTTTTGATTGATTCGGATGGCTGCCCCACTGATCATGTCATCATGGGACCACTTTACAAATCGGCTACTACTGGCAAGGTAAGTCCCAATATCACATAATTTCTACATTTTTATAAAAGTCTTGTTCAATACTGAACTCATAAAAAAAAATAAGCGGTAGAAAATCAAAAGATAAATTTAACAAGTAATGCAAATGGAAGTTCCTCTATCTCACGAATAATTATAATATATATCTTCTTTCTAATTTTACGTTAATAATAATTTCCCGTCACTACAGTGATAGGAAATTATTTCCAGAGAAATTAATGTAGCCAATATTTGTGTTAAGTGTTAGGGCTATGGCATACAGAATAAACGTAAGTAGTAAGACGTAAGTAATAAGCGAATCGACCAATCACAGTAGAAAACGTAGGGCAATAACGTGAATAAAAATGAGGAAAGTGTTGATTTGATTACTGCTTACGTCTTACTGCTTATGCTTTGTATGCGGAAGCCATTGCTCTTAATCTATATTAGTCTAACAAAACATCTTCACTCGATGTAAGATGTTCGATCATCTCGTGCATTGCAGTCGTAAACCAAGTAAACAAATTCGATACAAAATAAATAATTTAGAAACATTTAGAAAAAAAATATCACATATAAAACCGTATATATACGCGTAGCTGTCTTGAAAGTAATAGAAAATATGGATAAATATCGATTCTTCGAGATCGAAATTTAGCGATTGAACATGATACTCGGAGGACAAGATGATCGAGGTGATGGATGCTTTTAACATCAATGATTATTGACGTGTATTTTGTGGGAACGCGCGCGTGCCTCGAAATACGCGCGGGTATAGGGTGACTAGGTGGGAAAAAGAGCGAGATGGAAGCAGACACGAGTCAACCGGTTGATCTGACTTCATGCTAATCAATCACCCAAACGGATTTTATGATGGGAAGCAATTTGCCCGGCCTGTAATAGGTCGCGTCGATGATGCGCCGCCGTCTTGGCAATGACGTGCCGTGACATGCCTGGCATGCGGGCGCATTGGTCTGGCAACGATCATTACTTTCCGTGTGTTCCACATAAGGGAGCGTAAGATTATCTCCGATGCCAAGAGCTTAAAAGCGAGATTCGTTCGATCATCATTCTAAATAATTCGATTTTCACTCGTGATTTGTCAGACACACCTGCATTGAAGTTTTTATATATGATTTTTATGAATTTAATAATTAAACACGCTTATCGTACAAATTCTCGCAGTTTGCCTCGTAGCATGAAATAATAAAACAAGAAAAAATATAGATAAGACTCGCTGATATGATTGAGAACTAACGTCTTTCATTCAAATGTATGAAGACGGATCATTAAATAATGAAACACCGTTGCGTTCAAAACGACCGAGCTCGTAGAGCCACGATTATTACTTCCGCGTTTCCCGCATAAGGTAACATGGGAATTGACTTTGCGATCCCATTAGATCGCGAAAAAATAGTTTAATCCTCTACTCTTTCTCGCGCGATGCGTGAAGTATCGTGGGTGAGCTAGAGCGAAAACGCATTAGGGCGGAAGTACAATAATTCTTGCGCGGTTAATAGGTAGGCGATCGCCACGTATTGACCTCGATAGACCAATTACACATATACCGCTCGTACATTTTGTACGATGACTCGCATGATATAACGTCAGACGCGCGCCGCAACGAGAAATATGATTCTGCGAGCTGGGCATTAATATACCTATAAAAATGTTTCCCGATAATTCGAGCAGTCTTTCTTATGCTAGTCTAACCGGCGATATAACTGGCTTGGACTTTTCCAATTATGTTTTCTCTCCGTATCGGGGCCGCGAATATCGCGGAAGTATCGCGAACGGAGAGCTTTCTTTGGCTACATTGTGTTCGAGACGCGCAACATTTGACCAGCTGATGCCCGGTCGTGGACCGCGTGGCTGATGCTTCACGTGTCGACGAGTAAAACAAACGGATCGTTACGATAGTGGCAGGTAGAAACGAGTGCTGGAGCGAAGGTGGAGCAATAAGAGGCGCACGGCCTCGTTAACTCGTCGTTCCACATCATTTGCTCGCGCGAGCACGGCCGCGGTACGGCGCAATATCGCTTTATTAGAAAGTAATAACAGTCGTGGTAGAAACAAAGAGTAAATTTATATCGGGTACGTACGTACGTAAGATGCCGAGCATCAAGATATATCACCCACAGTCATTCCTGTATCAGGCGTCGTGGCGCCGTTTTCCGGTTTAGAACGTGCGCACCGCGCTGGCTGATCTCGTTTCCTGACCGCGGCTGATCACGAAGGGCTAACCCCATTTCCTGTCGAACGCTGCTCGATACGAAGAGATAGGTATCTCAATGTTGCCGATCTCTCGGTGAATTTTGTCGATCAGGCAAGAGTAAGAAAAGTTCCTCGTTGTATTTAATTCTCATCTCGCACGTTTAATCACACGGCGGGGTGTATGTAAATTCTAATCTGTAGAAGTCGTAACGTAACTTCAAGAAGATTTCATCGCAATCGTTCGCGCCGTATATTATCCGTATGCACCTTATTTACCTGTCGATCGGCATGAATGATAAAACGCCTGACAACAATTTTGATATATGCCACGCTATCAGCTATCAATAATCTCCGTCATTTGCGACAGTATACCGTCATTATGATATGGTAATAAACGTTCGCAACATTGATTCTCAGTAAACGAAGGGGCATCGTTTGACCCGAGATATACCCGATAGCAGGAAGTTGCCTGTTCATTCTTTGTCTTTCTTAATCTCAGGAGGCTGAAATCTTTTCTCTTCCGTAGATGTAGGTACAAGCTAATAAACGATTAATAATTAATTATTACCGGGAACTCTATAGTGCTTACGTTTTTCAAGTTGATCAAAACATTTGCGATGTAATTGATAAAAACATTTGTGATTACAGTAATTAATTATCTATCAATTAATACTCTGATAATATTAATTCGGGACAAGTGAATGTATACATTGGAGAATATTTAATAGATGCCGAAAAAAAAGTGTAAAGTCTAGTCTGTCAAATAAAATTATTTTTGCAAATATAATGATATGTTTGTGAACTTGAAAGTACGCTTATAAAATCTGTTTAACGAAGTATTCGTGAAGCGAATTGTTCTCTATCTATCGATTATGAACTTACTGAATGTTTATATCGTTGGCATGAAATATACATCCCGTATATGTCACATCTTTTACACATGCGAGAGCTTATTCACGCCATTAATAGCACCTCTGATAATGAGAAACGTTTGTCTGTCACATAAATATGGACGATCGTAAAGTGAACGAGCGAACGCGTCGCGAAAGTCAACCGGTATACAACGCCGTTGATTTTATTAATCTTGGATCAGGATAAAAAGAGAAACGATCGTCGGAAACGAGCGAAGCGGCAATGTCAGTGACGGTACAGCATTGCGCCTCGTCTAACCAGAAATTTGCCAAAAGTTTGGCTTTCCGGTATGTCCGTCACGTAACCGGGCCACGGTACGAAAGCTCTCTTCCATTTCACAACCGGTTTGAATGAAATTGGAAACATTTCTCAACCACCACGTCCGTATACGTAAACTCGTAAGGGAGCATGTACCCCTCCACATACGTAGGGATGAACCAGGCGGATAGGGGAGAGCCCGCGGCCGACTTATAAAGCAGACAAGGGGGATCAGGTTGAGCTACGCCGTAAAAGCGCGGGCGGCAAGCCTTACGATCTGACTGATCTGATGCGGTACATTTATGACGGACTCCTCTTTCCCGTCCTTTCCCATCGCCGACGTCGTTGCCGCTGAAGGAGACTTATCGTCGGCGTGTACCAGATGCCGCGGATACGGCCTGTGTTTCTTTTCCCGGCATGTACCTCTATGTACTTCTATGTACCTCTCTTTATATTTCTCTTTCTCTGTCTCTTAAACTCCGTCCCCGGGCTTTCCTCTTCATCCTCTCTTCTTCCTTCGATCCGCTTACGCTTCTTCTCCCATCCGCTTCGAATGCAATCGCTCTCGCTTTTCCCCCGCGGAGAATGGACCTTCCGCTACTCTTTCTGCGCGGGATGACGTTGGGTTAATAAAGTTCCGCTCGTTCCACTAGACGCGCGCAGGCAAAGAAATGGCTAAATGAAGCTGTACGTGGAACGAAGCATATTTTAATGTCTTACTTCCCGCCGATAATATACGTGCTCGGTGTGTAAATACGATGAACTTGGTAATGCGCCGCAGAAACCAGTTTCCGACGTACACATGAGCATGGCGCTAACCTTGCGTATACCGGCCTTTCTCAGTTTCAAGAAAAGTTCAGCTTCGGGAAGATCGCGTCGAGACTTGACCCTGCGAGCATGTAGCGAATGATCTGAATGAAGAGAAATCAATGACGAGCCATGTGCGCGGACATAGCTATGAATATATTACAGCCGATGTTCCTCGGTGAAACGATGATCGCGAGATTACTCTGCGGACGACGAGTCTAACGAGCGAACACGAGTGATTATCATATGTTCGTTTCGTAAGAAACTATGAGAGAGAAAGAGGGAGAAGAGCAAGGGGAAGAGAAAAACTTGAATTCCCTGTACCAATTCCGATCACTGTGGTATGCCAAGGTGGCAATAAAAAATTCCGGAGCGATATAATAACGATAGATTGTCGACAAATAAAAAAGATTTTAACGGATAGGCCCGCTTGTCGCGAGAAAATAGGAATTACAGCAACGCGCTTGGTCGCATCATTTGCCAGGATGGATATAGGTGCACTCTAATGGCGCGCGTAAAAGCGGGTACTTGGGCTGTTTTTCATGTCATAATCCCGTGTAATTGCCGTTATATGGCCTTACCTAATAAAGAGCAAAAAAATTCGACGCAGCTGCCGCGGGACGTGAAAAACCAGTTTCAGGTGATTCAAGTGATCATCTCTTACGCATATTGCGTGCGACGACCGACGCCCGTTGGGTTACGCGATCTCTGACATCCGCATTCTGTAATCCCTCTTCTGTAAGAGCCCTGCGTTTTTTTTTCTTGCGTCACCGCATGCTCGTGCGACGTCGCGATCGCGAGTAAAATCACGTTGCCGCGCCCGCGCGCGTTCCTGACTTTGGGATATAGTTGAAAATTTATGTGAGCGCGACATATGGGTAAGATTACCATTATTCCGCATTCACACTGAATTCTATGAGCGAACGACCGCCCGTGTCGGAATTTCAGAATTAATGCGACACTGCTTAGTTAAGTCGACGGCACCGACATCGCGTATGAATTACGAGTATGTAAAAAAAGCAAGATACGCGCGCGTTTCGCAGCTGCCTCGCGCTGATTACATTTACTATTGTTAGGTAGTTCCTAACTTTGTGAAAAACGTCAAGTATAAATCTGTCGTCTCGAAATCCGCCGCAAACACACCATTCTCAGTTAACACTGGTGCCTGATGGTACTTTAATTTGTTTCTTGCTGAAACAATGAAAAAAAAAAACTACAGAAATTCTATACAATTACCGGGATAATAAAGAGCGACGAAAGAGAAGTGGTGACGAGGACGCGCCGCAAATGTCATAATATTGGCACTGTAGTTTGCTAACGGTATGCGAACTCGACAAAAGCCCCGAACGGCGAAATCGTTGCGTTCCGAGGAGCCATTCGGCACAGGTGTTTATGTATTATCCGAGCGACAAGTAACGGCGTGAAACAATTGGTTACGTGACTTGCAATCCGTCGAAAGGGACCGATGGAGTACGCGAGGAAGTTCGTTTTATTACATTCCACGTATCGAATTTCCTGCTCCTCGCTGAAATATATTTACACGCCGTGTCGAAAATTAAAAGCAAAGATCATGACGTTCATTTACTTATCATTACTGAGTATCGAATTTTGAATTTATAGAAAATTAAATTCTTATATTCTTACATGTAAATGCAATCAATGAAATCAAATTTAGTTTACACATTTCGTGCCCAGTCAATTTTAAGTGATTTCACCACAATGTCGTATGATCTACGATACTTTTATTTGTATTTGTTATATTTATCAAATAATTTGTATTTCAAAATGATAAACAATTATATAAATATTACTATAAAAAAAAACCAATATAACCAATATTGTGTCATATATTATATATATCTATGCAGTACACTGAAAAAATGATGTATCAATAACATTATTTTAATTGAAAATAATCTCGTGATTTAACAACAGTATTAATGCACCAAATAAAATTTTATTAAAACAAGAGCATGATTTTCATCATAGTGTTATTCTGTGTGTGTGAATTAATAAAATTATTTTGAATTAAAATAATTTTGCTGTTATATAAATTTGCTGTTATTAAACTAAACAAACTATATGCGTGAATATCATTTTTTTTTAATTTGTACGCTTCTTAATGCTGTAATAATTTTCAACTCGACGAAAAGGTTCCAACTAATTGAATTAATCCGAAGCATTAACTTATGTCGCTGTCTTAAATTGATTTTTTCGGATTTATAAAATCAAAAAGCATTTTTATTAGCTCTCGCGAATGAATGTCTTATGATGCTCTCGTCAGTAATCTTCTTCCGTTCTTAGAAATTCTCAAGCGACTTATCACCTTTTTTATCCTTTTCATTTTACAGATACTGCTGTCGCACTTTGACGCCTTCAAGTTCCCGAGTTCGGAAGTGGTGCAGTTCCGCGCTCTGGTCACTCCATGCATGCCGACTTGCGAACCAGTGCAGTGCGATCAGGAGGAAACGACCGGTGAACTACGGTCGGTGATCTCCTTCGGCAGACGTCGACGCCGTCGTCGCTCCACTGCTGTTGGCACCCAAAGTCGCGAAGACCTCCTCCTGGTGCAATCCATCCAGATTACGGACAAGTTTGGCTTCGAGCGCGATGGTAAGTTACCGAACGTCACCTCCGCGACGAGGGACACCATCTTCGTCGAGAGTGAAGATATATCGTCGTCGATGGGAATGTGCATCAATCTGGGTGAGGCTATTGTAGCCGGCACCGTCTTCCTCGTCGCCCAGATTGCCATCATAGCGGCATGGACCTTCACCTGGCAACGACGTCGACAAATGCTGAAACACCAAGAGGCTCTATCGGTCTCCGTTTCCGTACCAGGGATGCATTCCATGCCCGGGCGCACTGACAGTCTTTGTAAATTGTACGACGGCGGATACTCCGCGCGTCGTTTCTGAACGACTTCTCTAATCAGCTCCCACGGCATATCGTCAATCTCGTCTTCCTGCGTAAATCGCTATTAACGAATTTTTGGCTGACTTCACATGGACGTGAGTTCTCAAACCGGTACGTGCCGCGAAGAGG
The DNA here is from genome assembly GCF_001594055.1 of Mycetomoellerius zeteki. NCBI lineage: Eukaryota > Metazoa > Arthropoda > Insecta > Hymenoptera > Formicidae > Mycetomoellerius > Mycetomoellerius zeteki. Next base: position 3,143,385 of record NW_017257294.1, read on the forward strand.
ATCGTGCGCGTATCACGATTCTCGAAGCGATCAGCAAAAGTAATACTCTCACGCGGCTCTCTCTTTGAATCTTTCTATGGAATTCGGATGGACGTTACTTCGTACTATATCAAACTTCTACGAGTGTACCGCATTGCGAGATTGCAGCCAATATACGTAGCTTTTAGTAGAGCATGCCCTTTACCACCCATGCTTACCTTGTAGTCGGGTGGAAGCTTTGCAGAGGCGTTCTACTAATTCCAATTAGATTCGGTTAGATGGGCAGATCGCGGAGTTGAACGCATCAGAATAGAGGGACGTTCGTTCGCTACGATCAGAAATAGAAAAAAAGAAAAATCACTGCCCATCTCTGCGAATGTGTTCTTGTATCCACATTACCGTAGATATTATCACAGACGTATCTTCTTTTTCATCCCAAACTTTATTTCCTCGCAGCTGGCAACGTAAGGAAACCGATCGACTTCGCCGTATCATTTAATTGAAGTTGCTTCTGACTTTATCTTACCGGTTAAAGTTAATTATACACTCGTGCATGCACACGTGCTAATAATGCCAGTGGATTACTGAACGGAATAATTAGGCACAATTGCGCTTCATTACTTGCTACATCTGTCGTTTATTGAAGGCACAAATATCAGTGTCTCCGACATTTCTCGCCAAGGCCGCAACGAATTGTACGTATCAGCAATTTCGTCTTTCTGTCTCTCGGGTGGCCGCTTATTTCGTGGAAGAAGGTTGCAATTACGATCCGTACCGGCAACCTTTAATTAGCGTAACGTTCAATGTCCAAGAAACCTTCATGCGTGCGTACTATCAACGAAAATCGACGTCGTCTAAGGAAACGTTTTTAGAAGCTGAAAGGGATGATAAATAGAAAAAAAGGGGGGGAGTTGAGTTCTCTCGTAATATCGCGTCAACACTTAATCCGTATCTGATCAGAAACGCATACCGAGGATCACACGCTTCACGCCTGGGCTAAATCGATTTCTTACTTTGTTCCGGGATAAAAGTGGTCGTCTCACCACACCACTTCCGCCGGTAAGTAGTTGATAATGTAACGACTGCAAAAATTCAGCTGCGAAGAGAGTAATCGATTTCGCGCGCGAGTTCGGTCGGTTTCTTGCGCCCACGTGCATCGCCACGCCGCAGCCACCGCCGTGCCCTTTTCCCCTTCGCTTTGCCCTGCTCTCACAAGCTGCTTTTACCGTCCCTTTTTTTTTCCTCAAGGCGACGTGACGCGATGTGGGACACGTCTGCACGCTGTAACTCTGTAGGTGATGGAGATTGACGCGAGATTCGCTACAGCTAAGCTATCGGCATGGACTCTAATTAGCATTGGGAATTGTGTATGATTATGCAGACGTGTAGGATATCAATGTTACGGCGCGGCGAGGAGCTAGAGCGGCAGACTAAATACGGGGATGAAAGAGAGAGAAGGGATTGAGACAGAACGGGAAACATAGGACCAGAACGCGGTAAGCTCGGTGAAGAGGTAAAAGGTACGTGCGCAAAGGGGTTGGCGCAGGGTTAATTGCCTCTTGTGGCGTCTCGGGTTAAGCTAAGCTGCGGGGGTAACGCTTGATGGGGTTGAATCTAGCTTCGAGAGTAAAGGGAGGGAGAGAGAGAGAGGTAATACAGGATCACATCGAGGATAGCTATCTCTCCATACTAGAATCACGTAACCTCGACCCCCTTCCGACGTAATCTTAGTCATGTCCCTTATCCTTAGCCATCCCATAGCGGCCAGGTTAATTTACATTACGACACGTGAGTTTATCAATCTGAATTGGCGTATTCGATCACAATAAAAGATTGATATGATAAAAACAACTTTTTTCGTACTGGTTATGTAAGCAATAAAATATTACGCTCTGTCGATTTGAAATTTTATCGTCAGACATCTTGAGAAAAATTCTAAAGGACAAAGCCGCATCGATAATGTCAAACACAGAAAAATCCAGTTGACAGTAGTCATTGTATAATATTTTCTATATGAATAAAAGGTGTTTGTCTAATTCACATTGCACGACAAGCAAAGAAACAGAAAGAAACAAAAAGCCAATTTTTACAAATAAAAGATATCAAAATATTTTACAATTTATATATACAATAAACTATTGCGAGAGAGTGTAGTAAAAATGAATAATCTACATCTTAATTTATAGTATTTTATAACGGAATGCTGTTTGGCATAAGAATTGGAATTGACTATATTTCGCCAGACATAGCACACGCGATTCAGATTTCATTTTACTTTAAAGAACCAAGGAGAAAGAAGATAGAGAAAAAAGATTGATATCAGAGAGTACAACATCGAGAAATACAAATCGGTTAACTGTGCCAGCACTGTCTTATCGATTTCACCACAGCACACAAAACAGACTCATGGGGAGATCGGATTAATTGCGAAACTTGAGAATTAAAATACACTCGTTAAGACAAACAAAGGAACGAGCGAGACAAAATGGGAGTCTCCAATCGTTCTGAAGTGTTTGCATTCCAGTTAACCAAACTTGGAATTGTTCTGGTGTTTGACATTTGCCGATTTCGCGTGAAGAAGAAGATATTCACGGTACTATACAATCGTCTAATTTATTCATGCATTCGAAAAAGTTATATATCTAAAAACGCGTACTTACTAATTACGGAGACGTGACAAAATTTTATTTTTACTAAAACAATATTTCAATACTTTGATCTATTTTTATATTGAGGTAATCGTATGCAAGGTAAATTTGAGAGGTTAAATTGGAAAAGTTTTTCGGCACGAACAAGACAATATCCATTCATGAATGTTTCACGTCTATCGGCCTACGTTTGCTGCACGTGTAACTCACTGTTAACGGCTAGTGGTCGCTAACGCAACAACAATAGCCCGACATCGAACGAAAAAGAATACATAGCGGCAGAGCGCGCGTATGTTACGTCCATCGGAATTCCAGTGTACGCTTTAATTATTGGATCTAATTGCCGTGGATATTGCTAGGTACTGGCCCGTACCCCGAGATCCTGTCGACACTAAATGGAATTTCACTCCCTTAAATCAAGCGGCATTGATCCCGCAAGGTAAAAATTGAAATGCAGAAAACGCCGGCGAAACTCGCAATTTTTCCGATGTATATTTCCGAAGCGCGATTCGATTACCTTCGCATTACAGAGTGACCAGCAATCCGTATCGCGGCCTGGCCGATATAACTTCCTTTTTCACGCTTCACCGCTGCTTCTTACGCGTATAGATCCGCTTATAGAAGTATAAAATACAAATAAATATAAATATATAAATATGGATATAAATATATATAAATATATGTATACGTACGATGATAAACATGCCAACGAAGGTGCCTACGCGTACAGTAAGTGAACGCGAATGCATGACAAACTTATGATTTTCTTTCTCATTTTTTACTTTCTTTCAAAGATAACACTTCAATTATGGATTTACATTTAAGAATTTTTCGCTAACGCTGCGGTAGTATATCCAATCTGCTTGTGGTGAGAGGGTAGAGCCAATTTTATACATGTTCGACGATATTTTGTACGAACGCAATTGAGAACGGTGTTGCGCGCGCGAGCGCGCGTGCGATGACGCTGAAACGTGCGCAAGAATTCGCGCAAGGAGCATTCGCCGTACGTATGTGATCGCTGCGTGCAACGCTTTAGCGATGTAATTTCGATACAACATGTATCACATAGGCGTATGGAGTGGCGCAAGAAAAATCTGACATTTCTTCGCTTCGCCGCGAGAAGCGGTCTCCGAAGGGAGAAAAAGAAGAAAGAGAGAGAGATACGAAAAGGTAATATAACAGGAGATGAAATTGTCTCCACACTATAAAATGCGGGAACTCGTTGGAACGGATCCTAAGTCACTACTTTCATAGGGAAGATGTGTAAGATTTTCTCGCGCCACCTCGTAGACAGCGTGCATTTCGAGTAACACGATAACGATGTGCGAGCACTTTTCATCGACTTGATCGAACCGATATGCGTGGCACGCTCGGTCGTGCCCGGTCGCTGACGTTTGAGGCTAAGTCAATGGAAACTGCCGAGTACGCGGAGTATAAAGATAATCATTAATTAATTAATTGTCTTTACATTTAAAGAGCGTATACGATGAAAATAAAAGGAGCAATCATGTTTCATCAATATAATAACGTAATTAAGATTAAGTTAACACGCCCCGCGGTCTCGGCGCTATGGATCGGGGCCGCGGAAGGCAATTGCGAAGGAAAGATAATATTGGGCTCGAGGACGATCGCTCTCGATGATATCAACTGCGCAATCCTGCAATCCCGGCCGGCCGACTTGGGTAGCCGCGAGCAATTCAACGCGGCCGGCGTCGTCGTTTCTGCGTACAAGTACTCACTCGCTTCTTCTTCATCTCCTTCTCCCCGTTCCTTCCCCTCGCTACCCTCCCATATCGTCCATCTTAATGAGGGTTGTGTTTATACCCTGTACTTCTCTTACCAGGAGTATCTACGAGTTTGTAGAGATGTTGGTGCTTGTCCTCGAGCCTGAGGTGCGCGCCTGCTCCGTCGTAAGCTCGAGAAGCTCGAGTCTGTTCTGTACCATGACAAGCGTGTATTTCTGCTTTTCTCTATCTTATGTACGTGTTCTTTTCTATCCGCCCCCTCGCACCCATTCTTCTTCCTTTTCTTCCTTTTCCTGCCTCCCTGCCGTTCGCCTCCTCCCTTCTTGCTGCCGAGCGCGTCATATCGGCCGCTGCCGCATGGCGCCGCATCGGGTCTCTCGCCAAATTAAACCATTTTCATCGCGAATACATACGTCACGTACAGAACTTACCCGACGATCGCGAGCGTTCTTATGTTATATCCGCGCACCAGCATATAATCGCTTATTTATTTTTTACGTTAACGTACATTGCCCTTCAAGAATACTCGTACCCTATCACGCCTATTTTTTTCCCATTCACGACCAACATACCCACTACCGTTTTAATAATACGCCCGTCATACCATCCACGCACTGAAACTGCTATGTAATTTAACGAATCACTCTGCTGACGTTAAACGTAATGTGTGCGTGTTTCTAATTAATTCCCATTTTTTTTTTCTACATTATCAAGACGTATCTTTCTCGCCAAACGTCGTATATGTCAGTACCGTAACACACACGTTGTACATAGCATATATGGTACAGAGAAAATAAACTCATTTTATAACGAAAAACGTCGTTTTTCTTTCCTTCGTTCTTTACGACACGTGTAACTTTCCTTGCGCCCGGTTTGTAAGGCTACGTTGGATCCCAGCCAAAGCTATACTTCTACATAAGAAAAGTCCTTGGAATGACTCGCGTAAACGGAGAAAAGAACAGCAAGGAGAAAGTAGTTACTACCTGTGGCGGTACGGTTAAGATCGGCGTTGACGATAATAATCCTTCTGTCGTTGGCAAATTATTTTCATACGTATGTACGGAAAGAGACCATTGTAAAGAAGATTGCAAAGTTCTTAACGAGTGTTATTGTTAGTTACGAGCTAACCAGTTCGACAAATTCCATGATCGAATCATTCGAGAAAATTATCCAATCAATCTCTCGTCACGCAAGATGCTAAATCGGGGACGAACGCTCCTCCATCTCAGTGGTAGTGGAAATAAACTGGTAAGTTCATATCGATCAATATATCATGATGCGATGTGCTGCGATGACAAGCGAGCGGAACGGTAAGATATCTTCAGTTATAGAAAATGATTTGCAAAATATATTTCATTGTGCGACTAATAATTTTGCATTAAAATTCTGTACTTTTAAAATGTATCGTCTTAGAATTATAAACCAAGGATGAAAATAACTAATAGACAGATTTTTTTTTTATTGTTAAACATATCAAGCAAATTGTAATAAACTGAATAATTCGATTTTATGGTAACGCATAAAAGTATACGATTTTCGTGCTATCTAAAATAAATGTCTGTTGAACGTCATATTTAATCATGGACGAGAAATCCATTTTCCTCCCATGTAACTAGGACATAGCGTTCCCATATATCACATTTCACGTAACGTGTAATTTTAAAATGAGATGCCTTCAACTTGAAATTCACGTGCACGATGTTTACGATATCAGTGCAACAATAACTAACTGATATTCTGTATATGTACGCGACTGGATTTGATCGTAAAATGTTTTCTGTTAACAATGATCAAGAATTTAAATAATAGTTTTGAATCAAATTCTATTAACTAATGAAAATTAAATTTCTTCGTGACGTTCAAAGTTTCAAGCGCAAAGAGATTCGCATCAGAAAGGAGGAGCCGCGAGTAAAAGGAAATCCCCCCCATTCCAATGTATCGCGAGTATATAAGGTGCGTCGTGCCGCACGAGCGAAAAGTAGACCATGTAAATGTCCAAGATCACTGGTTTCCAGCATCCGCTAGTTGCACTTCTCCGGTGCGCGATTCAATAAGCGTGAGAACCTTGTCGAGTGGTCGCGAGGAAGAATATTTATGAGAAGAATATTAATAGCCAACGTTACTCGGGAGATCCAACAGAGAGAAAGCTATGAAAGAAATATGATTTTTCTCTTATATTATGAGTAAAACCATCATCTAACTGTTATTGCAACTCGATCTCAATTTTAACAAATATATTGTACAATTTACAATTACGAGCGCAATAAGCAGCCAAGTCATATTCAAAAGGGGGACCAGACGTTAGTAATCAAAAAGAAATAAAGGCAAGGGAGATAAACCAACAATTAGATTTTCGCGATTCTTCTTTTTTCAAACAAATAAATTTAATCGATTTCATAATTTTTGAGATATACATGTAATAATAAACTATTTTAATTACGTAAATATAAGATTTATCAATAGTTTGTTGATTAACAAAATATAATTATATGAAACTATACATATATATGATTAATAAGAAACTATACATATATGATTAATAAAAAACCAAAAAATAATAAGAACGTACAGTTGTATTAGTAAAAGTTTCCCGTGTAATTATAACAATTTTTCAATCAATCTATAATAAATCGTACAAATATTTATTTCAGTGATTCGTAATAATTAAAAATATTAACATATATATGTTTTTTTCATAAGAATTGATTATTAAATTGTGTGAAATTAAATTTAGATCTTATCTGAAGATATAGACACAATTTGATTTTCTCATTTTATGTTATAAATATGATGTTACAAATGGACCCTCAAGATTCATCTACTGAATCGTACATTTTGAAAAACTGGTTTTAGTTGAGTTTTTAAGTCACTATAGATGTAGGTTTCAGATACAGAATATCGAATGCAGGTGAAAACGTTGGAGTAATTGAATACCTGCCTAATCGTATCCTGCTGTACACAGTAAAAAAACGTAAAAGCGTTAAAAGCGATAAGAAACTTTATTCCGCACTATTTTGCGTAGTCTCGTCTATTTAACGTAATACCGCTTTTCTTTCACAGTGGCGCACAACTGCAGGAAAAAAGGAGACTATACTTTCTCATCTGGAAATCGTGCCGCTGCTAGCTTTAAGGCAAGCACTGAGATTACTAACGTCTGGTCCCCAATCGAAGCGCTCTCTGGGATGCAATTTATCGCGCATAAAACGAGAGCGTAAGTTGCCCAAGTACGATTCGGTGAGTCCATTCCGCGGGAGTCGACTATGTTAATGAACCGGATCGAGATAATGCCACGCGATGCTGCTAGTTTACGGTTCTGCTAACGCGGCCGGAAGTATATCGGATGACAGAGGCACAGCACAGCCTTTATCGATCCAAAGTTCGCTGTTTTGCTCACTCGCTCGCTCGCTCATCGCGAGTAGAAACAAAAGAAACATATCGAGCAAGCGCTAGTTGGGTGGCATAAAAGTCCTGATAGGTTCCCGATATTTTCCGGATATCTCGTTCCGACACTGCCGTCTTCGTCGTCATTGTACGATAACGGAGCTATGCCGCCGTACGAACGGCTATATATAGTAGCATGGTCCCCTTTGGTACAGGATGCGCGGAAGGAAGGCGGAGGTGACGGCGGCAGAATTTCCGGCAACATTTGCCGACGGGAAGAGCAGTCGCGAAGAACCGCATGTACGGGAGAGTGAGGAAGAAAAATGGAGAATAGAATTGCATGAAAACACAGACGCACTACGTACAAATGGCGTTTCGAATCTCCGGCTAGAACGCCGAAGATTCGTTTCCCACAACGGCGACACTACAGACCGTAATGTTGTGTTTATTCTGCTGTGGAAAAATATTACGGCGATGTTGGACACTGGTATACGTAGCAATTACGCGAACATATTCGTTTATCGGTCTATTACAAATTTTTATTCGCCTGATTATGTCTACATTGATCGGTCGTGTTGCAGCTATCATAGCGTCTGATTAAAAGTTTTATGTGCCTCCGCTGAAATGGCGATAGACCGATAAAACGAAGAATTTATTCTATATCATTGTGATCGATTTAGCGTCATAATAATAATAGTAAATCCGTATATTTTGTAGAGAATAAATTAAGATATTAATTACTTTTAATTTTTTGCCAAATGTATCACATAAAGATACCAATCAATATTTATGAAATATATATATAATAGTCATCGGCAATAAAATTTTGATAAATATTATTAATTGGTAATCTCAGAGCTTGTTTTAAAATTAGTAGCGGCATGATCTTCAAGTACAAATATAGTATAAATTAACTCTGTTGATTCGGTTCTACCAGATCTAAAATTTATTTTCTTATTAATACTTTAACTTTTTATTTATCTGAACGATAATCGTATAATAAATTTAGATAGATCAGTAAGGTTAAAACGAAATTGATATTAATTATAAAACGTAAATACAATTGAAGTGATATAATTATAACTTAAGTATTTATATGTATATAATATATATTTATTATTTTTGTTTATAATTAATGTAATATAACAAATATTAATTATAATAAATAACGAATAATTACAGTATACAGTTCAAGAATCTAAAAATTTGCAGTGATAATCAATATACATACATACAACGCAGACACATAAAAAAAACAAAGAATCTCAATAATTGACAATGTTCTATTCTAACAGGATAACGTACTAGCAGAAAAGTGACGTGTGCGCGAGATCATCAGTCACTGCGTCGGGCATCATCGTGAATGAGAAACGTCGACTATAAGACCTCTACTTCGAGCCATTTATCAAAAGTCGAGACAGTCCTATCGAAGTGTCTCTACGAAATTATCTGCTGGCGGCACCGGACCCACGAGATTCCGGACAATCTGTCCCGGTCGAATTATCCAACATTAACCCCCAGGTTATCGATCTGCCGATTCTGAATGTTCGCTAGTTTGCGGCAGTCTATTCCCGATTCTCATGCGATTTCGGCGAAGTATCTTTTTGGTCCCGTTCGTAGCGAGTACTTTCGTAGCCAAGGTTTCCTACTTTACGAGCCGCACTTTCTCCAAGTAAGACAGAATATGGATCAATAAGCATCGGTATTATATCACCATGAAAACGTAACGATTAAATTATGCCGTTCCAACGATCGGTAGCATATATAGTTTTAAGAAAATAATATAACTCAAGCCGTTAGAAACAATCTCATTGCAAGGAGAAAGATGTATCCTTCAATAAAAGATTACGCAGCAAAAGTCATTTGATTCCGAATTCATGGTCTATAAATGTTCCGATATCGCTTCTAACGCCCGGTCCTGTCGTAGAGCTTAGTACGTGTTTCAAAAATATAGCCCAATAAATACTTTGTAATTCCTTACGAAGTGTTTTGTTTTCCTGAACACATGCATCGTCACGCGTTGATATATTGTATGCGATCCACTAAAGTTCGTCTCTCGTTCGCGTTTCGATTACATCAAAAGTTGTAAACCAAATCGAAATGTGCATCAGGCGATCAAGGAAAGTGGCGGCGGCGTAAATAGCGAGTGGTTTTGCTATCGGAATGTCGATGCCGTGATCGGCAAGGAGGTCGAGGTGGTGCGACCACCTCGAACGACGAGGTTGCTTGGCTCATCTCAGCCAGGTCTTGTGCATGGTCGGGTTAGGTAAGGATTGTTGCGCGGCATTCAAGCAAGAAAAGACGACAAGCAAAACGAATTGAGATGGGAGATGTGACAAGAAATGGGAGCGAAATCTGACACATGAATGGCAGTGAAGAAAAGCAGATAAAAAATATATATACGTTACAATCAAAACGATGAACAGCATATACAATCATGTAGTTTGCTATGAAACTTTTGAAAACTGCATAGTTTAGCTTGTAAGATGCATGAAATTTATAATAAAATTTATATAAATTAGAACTATCATAAATTCATAGTTTACTTGCGAAAAAAATAAAGTTAATATAAAAGAAATAATATTATTTATTTATTACAGAGTATATGAAGAAAAATAACATTTATAAAGGAATGAAGTTCCCTTGCATTAAGTTGTAAGTTTAGTTATGTAATATTATATTACTAGCAAACATTTATTACATTTATTGTAGTGACGATTGTATCATAACAAATTGAAATATCGATGAACATAACCAAACATGTATGTAAATAGCACTTTCATATTGAATATAGAAATATTGAAACTGAGAGATTCAAACGGTTGATAAAATAACAGATATATTATTGTTAGAGTTTAGTGGATATGTTTGGATATATGATGCAAACATATTAAAGCTGATTGTCATTCGCATGTCACATATCGCATGATAATTGTTTAGTTTCTTTTTTTGAAACGCCAAGTTATGTCAAACATAATAAACGATTAGCACTGTCAAATGAATTCAATGCTTTTTCATTTTTCGATAGCTTACGGTTCAAAGTTTTACCGATTTACTTATACGAACGACGACATTTCGCTACTCTGATCTATTTTATTGCATTCTTCATGTTTCGATATGGACGCTGATTTTCTTGATATAAAAAAAAATCATTAATATTCCTAACGTGTGAATATAATCCTAATTACATCTTTTATTATTTGGCTTTATTTAATTAGATTTAAATAGAAACCTAAAACATAGAAGTCTCTAAATCTTCTTTCAGCTCAAGCTTCACGAACTCTTAGGACATTTTTGTCTCCCCGGCATGCCTAGCTTTCGTATCCTGTCCTTCCTGTCCGCTTTTCGCTCGAACGTCTACCTTCATCTTCCAGCCGTCCTTCCAAGAGCCAATCCGTCTGACTTCTCGCTGCACTCGTAAGTCTCAAGTATTCTCCTGGTTGCACAGCTACGCAAGCCTTATTCAGAAAGACCTTCTTACTTGTGCGTTGACTGGAAATAGTTTCATCGAATTCAGCGGGCTCTCCTGACTTAATGTGATAAAATCGTATCAGGAAGTACTTGGATAACCAAACAGTGATTATAAGAGAAAAGATTCAGGCGAAAGATTATTTTCTCACGCTCTACGATGATTTAGTGCTAATGCGTGAGCTCAATGAGACACTAGCAAAATATTTACAATTACATAAGGAATTATCTCGACTACCACCTCTGTCATAAAAACGTGTTTGTCGAAGCGACCGAAAGTAGATAACTTTTTATAAGCATTCATTGTCTATAAGGTGGAAGTAAGAATCCCATTCAAACTTTGATTCGGACGTATATATCTGCACTCAAAGCCAATTATGCTAATGGCCAGTTCAAACTTACGAAATTAAATTGGTTTCGCAGACAACCAATTTCAACTTGCCGACTTTTGGGAGAATATCCCCTGTGGTTTAATGTAAACTGCCATCTACCATTCGCAATGCTATATAATAGTTAACAGACTAATTATGAGATCCTTTTACCGCGTGTAAATTTCAAAACCTACTAATATACCTTGTCACTGTTTGTTGATTACCAATAAATCTCTACATATACGCTGTACATCGCAAATAATGTACCTATTAATCCATGTTCATTGTTGTCCATGTCTTCTGCATGTAATTCCTAATCGGATAATACGATGTCATCTGGAAGGTGATTTAACAATCTTCGTAAATAATTCGGAGAAACATTCTACGTCAGATTTTTCTTCTTTTTTTTAAATAAAGTATTTTTAATAATATTTTATAAATCCACTGTAAAATAGTTGCGCAAAATTGTTATAATAAATGCTATTTTTTTTTTAAATACAATTTCTTCAGCGATGTCGCATTGAGATAATAAAATTAATATTTCAGCAACATCTCTGAATTCGTAGCAATTAATGTCTTCAGCTTTTATTAGAAATCGGGGCGTCTTCGAGAGATTATTTCTATACAGCAGCTGATTTCCCATGGGATACTAATCCTATTATGGATCGACAACTTTTTGCTATCAGCTAAAGAGCATCGCCCAGCTTACGGAAGACTACAAATAAAACTTTTCCAGGTTATATTTGTGTCATCCGGATTAATTATACGCAAATTTTAAGAATAATATTTAATTGTATCTGTATTAGCTCTATAGATTACTTACTATTCAGTTCTCTCTCTACGAATATTATAATATATTTAAATATACTTTTATTATTATCATCATATGAAGCTATTCACATAATTAAAAAAATATTTTTCATTAATCTCTAACAATACGTAAAATATCGTTTATATCTTTTATATTGCTTATAAGATATTATATTTTTTTCTCTATATTATATCACATTCTTTTACCTTAATTCATTGTATCATTTCATACTTTAAGCAATGCGTTACAATCGCTGCAAAACATAATTTTGAAAAATAAATAAACTCGATTTTCGAAGACGCAAATTCACGATGTCGCATTAAGTAAGTTCCTAGTTATGATCACCTAAAGTTCCCGCATGGCACGCTCCACGTTAAACTTCGTTCTCTCCTTCAGCGAATTATGTAAATCCGGAAGCTGTTGCTACCCGTCGCGCGGCTGTCGACATCGTTTCTTCTTAAAACTAGCATTATTGCAGGCGCAAATGTCTTTATTCGCCAAAGGAATTGCTTATAAGAAGAAAATAACGAACTCTTTCCAAGGTGAGAAAATATTATGAAAACTTATAATTTCATTAATTCTACGTTTTTCAAAGTAACAAAGTGATTTCAATACTTTAATTACGACTTTAGTTATAAAATCCATTATTTTCATGTTGCCATATATATGAAAACATTGTTTTTATTTTATAAAAGCTATTATACTATATAAAGTCAGAGAATATTATTTCACAACAACTATAAACCATATGAGTGAAATGTACAAAACGTACATGAGTACATAAAATGCGCATTTCATGGAAGACCAAAAAATTTCAAATTTTCAATAAATAACTGAACTATCGAAAACCGTTACTTCTGATCGCGATGTGACCAGAGAATCGGCCAACGATGCTCTCTCGATTGCGGCGCGCTCGGACTTGACTCAGTCGCTTTAATAAACGACGATCATATTGGCGAGCAATATTCGCGTGGAATATAAAGAAACACGCAGTTGTAACGCTGGCCGTACCAGTAAGAATTATGTAATTGCCAAACGGCGGTTGTACAATAATGACACATGGGCCAATGATAACATTCCGTTTCAACGGATTGTCGACCGTTCGTGGATGACTGGGTGGTACATGCCGGTCAGGGGATGCATTGGAGTAGAAGGGAAGGGAGAGGCAGGAGGGTGAAGGGATGCACGTAGAGCATGGCTCAGGGGAGGGTAAAAGAGCGGCGAGGGGCCACTAGGGGTTGCAAGCGGAACGGGGCCTCCGTAAACGTGCAAGCGCCAATGCAGCATAACGACACAGCCAAATGGTTCGACCATTACCGCGCCAATATTACCTGCTCAACTGAATTATTGTGTCGAGCGGTCGCGCGAAATATCTGGCATCGATATTGAATTGGTGTGGTGGTCGACTGGGTAGGAAGAGGAATGAATAAAAGGGGAGGAGTGGAGTAATGGGGACGAGGATGTACGGGAGCAGAGGGCAAAAAGAGCTCGAGGAGAAAAAAAAGAGTTGACTTTAACGAGAATGGATCTTCGTAGAACAAAAGCCCAATTTTACAGAATAACTTTCAATAAATTCCATTCTCAAATAATGCCTTCGATAAGCGAAAAAGAATAAACGAGATGTAGCCGCTTACGTTCATCAGTACAAGATCCTCTGTTTTCTGCCACCTTAATCGGCATTTAATTATCGGCTATATAATTATATCTAATGAGACGACAATCTTGTTCAAGAAAGTGTCCAATAAACGATAATTTATTTTGTTTTACGCCGTAGAATATTCTTGTAGCTTATTCTCCGTTTCGCGCGCACCTCTTTTCATTAAAATTAACAGTACAGTCGAACGGAAAGCGGGAAAATAATGACATTTTCGAACTTAAAATGTATGCTATTCGGTTAATTCGTACCATTGAAAGAGGGTAGGTTAAGCGGATGAAAGCACAAAGGAAGGATAAACAAAAGAGTTATTCATTCAGATGGCTAACAAAGTAGAATTAAATAACTGGCAAAAAAATTTTTTTCAATTCGGTCCATTCGGTGCAATGGTGCATAGACTATCCCTCATATTTGTTTCGCTTTACGACAGAGATCGGCTCGGTCCAACCAAAATGGTTGGAAGTAAACTACGAACCATATGAAAATCGGATTATATGTAGTTATTTTCTGCGGCATGATGCTAAAGTTATTTGGCAGGACGCAATACTGGACATATCCCGGGAAATAGCTGTTTATAACCTGCATACGAATTCCCGCTAATGTTCATTGAATTCATTTCAGATATGGCCATCAATTATAGTACCTGGCATGGCTGGGAGAAGCGCGCGGAACAACGGCTCTCCATTTCGAGAACAAATAGTGACGATTATTTGTTGTCATTATCACGTACTGCAATCAGTATCACGACAATCAATTACGATGAATAAATTACGAATTAACATTTTTTGTATAATTATTATAAATTTTTAGCTATAAATCTATCCATAATATTGTAATAATAAATATAATTTTTATGATTCTCTCTTTCTCTGCCCCCTTTTCTCTTTCTCCGCTATTATTAATATAATTTATATAGCTCTGATAAAAACTGCAACTTAAAAGAATTAAATAATTACAAAAAAAGTTGAGATGGCAGAACTATTGTTCTCTCGAAATATTTTCTTGCCTTTGAATTGTTCCACGAATAATAAATGCATTCTGTTAGTTCCACTATGTACATTTATCAATTGTGAAATTCTTAAATAATTTGCAAAAATAAATGACAAATAGACGCTGAATTAATTTAATAAGGTAATGAATAATTGATTAAAATTTTATAAAATAAAGCATTTAAGAAATGACACCTCTATTATCCCGGGCTATTACTGTTACTTAATCAGACGTTTGGTTTATGGCGAAACACTTCGACGCGTTGTCGAGCCAGACAGGAACATCGACGTAAACTCCATCACCAAGATCAGATCCCCCGCAGCTCTATAGCTAGCTCTTGATTGGCTAATGCGATTGTTATTACACATATTATCTCTGTGCGAGTAATCATGTTTCACATTACCATGGCTCGTTCCCCGATCAGGCGGCCTCGTCTGAATCCTGCTGTAAAACAGTGCCCGTAAGACGACTTTGGAACGCCTACTCATACGCAAATCACCATTCGCAGACATGTGTATATTCTTTCAGCATGTTACTACAGAAACGGAGAGTGATCAAGTCGCAGTGTAGTATACACGAACTACGGTCTTTGTACGCCAAGGGCAAACGATACTGGCACGAATGGTTCCCTATCGTACCGCAAGTAGTTTTACATGGTACGAAGGCGTGGTATAGATGCGCCCAAGGTAAGTTGTAACATCATTCGGAGATTACGAAATAAAGGATCCTACTCACTCGGAGCGGTTGATAGAGTGCTGAAGCCGGCAGCTACTACAATAAGTTCGTTATATCTTGAATATTATCAGAACTTTCGAGCTTTCGCGGAATTTCGTGCGTAACATATAGATTTACCTGGGAAACTAATAGCGTTAATGGCCGTTCGAATCTCAAGAACGCATCACGTGAAACATTCAGAATCGAGTTTAATATCTTATGCAATGCGGATAATTCGATAATCATACTTCGATGAGATTGAAATTTACCAGAGAACAGATTAATGGAATGATTATTTGCGTAATCTATTCGATATTCAAAATTTTAATTAAAAAGCATCAATACAAATATGTTTGTGTTTAGAATATACATTCCACATCATCGTTTCTATCTATGTTTTGTTATATCTATATCAATTTATATCTGTATCAATTTATTTAGTGATGTATTCACCAAAATGTATCGTTCCATCATCGTTGCAGCTAATGAAATAACTATTTTATTTTAGATAATGCAATACAGGCAGTCTAATCTTCGATAGAAAAATCGAAATATCTAGTCAGTGTAAATAAATTAACATTTATAATTGACGCGTTAATTTTCTTTATATCTCATATTTGTTAAATCCAAAATATATGAATATTTATAAAGAGATAATAAAATTTTTTTTTCATGTACTCAATTTATAATAAGAATTTTTATAAAATCGAAAGCTATCGTTAAACGAATTAATAAATTAATTAAAGGCCAATAATGTTTAATCTGTCAGCCAAATTTGCATCTCGATTCTTCGCGTTATCTTTCATGTCATAATCTCGTCTATTTACAGAAAGTTTTGAGTAAAAAAAACAAAACTTAATGGGTGATAAAGCATCCGATAAGCGACGAAATGTCAGTTCTTGAAAACAGCTTCATCCAAATTTAATTCCCGCGATAAGTGAAACATCGATGGCTCCGCGAAAGAAGCTCTGACTTCGCGTCGTCGTCGCTTTTTATTATCGCTAACTTCGTCCCTCTCTTTTGACGGGATATACGATCTTATTCGATCTTAAGGTGCTCACCGGGAGCTATATCAGCATCGCTGCCCATCCTGATTATCCACTTGCAGAGATCGAATCGATTGAAGGGAGCCGCGCTCGCATTTTTCCAACGTTACATCCCATTACCGTGGAAGCGGTGAAGTGGTCGGAGAGGGAAACTGCAGATAGTCATAACGAGATTTACCTGGTAGAATGATAGGGTTCAAGACGCGACACAGTCAACAGAAAAGCTGATCCAGAGAGCTTCTATGAGTGAGTTATTATTACCGATACAATCAACTTTCGTAATTGTAGCCGATTTTCTAATTATGAAAATAATTGATTCAATTATAAGAATATACGAGAAGCATAAGAATATTTACAATGTAAGACACAAATAGAATATCAATTTATGTTAATCGAATCTGTATAATTTGATATCTGTTTATTTTCTCATTCTTCTCTACGTAATAAAGTTTCGATGTAGCTTCAAATTGATATTGCTATTTTTGATACCGTCATGTAGAGTAATTCCTTTTTCTATCAGCGATATCATTTTTCTCTCTCAGAGCATCTCTTCAATCACTAGAAGCAACGAGCTCGACAATACCGGATATCGAGATCGGTACGTTAAATCGCATACTTGACGGATTCCACGCAGAACGAATTGTGCTTGTTCGGGCGGAATGAACTCGATTCGACGAGGATCGGTTGAAGCGACTTCCGAAATATGGGAAATTCGGAACTCCGGCCAGTCTCTCCCGCTTCCACGCTAACGGCGAAACCTCTGCCCGGAAAATTTCGACAAGAAGCCGCGTTAAAGATTCACCCGCTCTCACGTCGGTCGTATTAAGGTCGAACGAACCACTTTGCGGATGGAGATTCGAGGAATATATGTATGCATACGTGGATATACATTCGCATATTGACTCACGGCTGAGAACACGACGATAAATTCTTCATGAACGCATATATACGGTCTACTTGTTTATTCCATATTTATGTACTTTTTAAAATTTATTCCAAGATATTTCTTTCTTTTTAAATTGTGAGATCAGAAAATGGAAAAACATTTCCCTTGATTTTGTTAGTTAAATTACAAACGCGAATAAGACCATTTAAAATGCAGTAAACTGACACTGTAACCGTTATCTTATGTTTAATACAATCCGTGTCGATGATGAAGCATTGATGATTAAAAGACGAAACAAGATTTTAATCGGGATAACGGCTTACATTGTTTCGCACGTACAGTGCATGCAATGCAATAAACGCATACGTCTTTTACTGTTACGAATGCGACGTGCACAGCATAATTATTTACAAATTTAATAAGTATATACATTAATAAAGGAAAATTTGCCCATAAAAAAATGTGAAATCTGTTTTAGATTGTAGTTTTACAGCAAATACTTTAGACGATTTATAATGTACGACGTTCAAAAAATCCATTATGGCGTAAATAAATGATGGTTCGTCAGATCATTTGTCTCCGAAACTATTCTGCAAGATTCAATATAGGCTCAGGTGTCGCTCCCGGCAAGATCTAATCAGTATTGGAATATAATTTTAGTAATCTTGGTAATCAATCTTACCCTGTCCCGACTCTGAAGGATGACATCGTGGGCGTGTTCATGTGTACACGTACACGCACATTCATGTACTATTCTCTCGATATTAATTAAACTAGTTAACAAGCACTGGGTATTATTGCTAGATACCAACTGCACAAAGGTACGAAGTCATATTTAAGTTGATATCGCGAAGTGAAAAGGAGAAAGCAGGAACGAGTTCATGTCGCGAAGGAAAATCCTTCTATAGTTCTCGAGGCGAAGATTCAAGGTAACTGTACGGCGGCGATTGCTTGGGAGGATGTCTACCATACGAACAAACTTCGTCAATTCTACCTAATTGACCCCCATACAAAGACTAAGTTTCCCGAGAAGTGGTAAAGTTTCAAGACGACATCTTCTGTTTGACCCTGGTATAACCACAGTCTCGTCACAATAGCGATGCGTATCCCGGAATCTGTACTATCATGTTTCCAAAACAGCGGGTATTGATCCGACCTGCGTTAACATTAGGCAATCTACGGGTTTACCACGCAAATATCCAACGAGTGAGTTGGATTCCTGGCAACAACGTTTCCTAACTTAGATCTTTAGTCAACGTTTACCAAAAGTTTACGTTATATACCAAAAATTACTAGCGAAAAATATAATATATTTATTGTTAACCCTTTTGTTAATGCATAATTTTTCACTACTGACTTTCTACTACTATATTTCAAAAGATTTCTCCTAAAAATGTATAAATGTAGAAGTGACAACGAGAAAATAAAGTCCGTGCAAAACTGTTTCTTTTTATTTAAAGGGTGAGGTTTTTGAGATATCATTACGAAATTCGCACAAAAATATAAAAAGTTTTACTGTTTACAAATCGATACATGGATTCCTATGCATTTGCCAAAAGAATTAAACGGAATAAAAATATTAATGCGAGTAAATATATCTTTTTTCTAACAGTGCATTTTAAAAAGCTTTTTTTTTTACGGAAGCTAAAACGATAAAACGACAGGCAAACCATGCGTATTTATTGGGATACCGCAATTTCTCTGGTCGTTGGTTTCTCTTTCTCTTGTCATTTGGTCATTTCGTATCGGAAACTCAGGGTGGTCACGTAGACAAACTGTTAATGGAATTAATAGTTTCAACCTGAAATTTACTCAGAATTGAGACATTATTAGAGACTTGTAATCAATAATTAAATCCTGGTCAGCTCCCGAAAGACTGAAAATGATATTTCGCTTGTACGAATGTAATGTTCTCCAAGTATTACTGTCCGTATAGACGCGTATTATTTATGTTGTTATTCTTGCACTCATGATGAAGGATATTTCAAAGTAGCAATTAAAAAAATTTTAATAGCATTTACGCTGATTCATAATTATATCCAAATATTAATATTATTAACAGTACAATAGAATTTATTGATAGAAATAATCCTATTTTCAAAACAGATCTTAGTGTTTAAAAGTACTAAATGCAAATTTTTGCAAATATACATACATTTCAGGTTTTATAAACTGCGCATCGATATGGTTTGTCGGACTTGAAACGCAATCGCAAACTGAAGCTGAAATTAATATCCCAATTTCAAATCCGACAAATAGTATCGATGCGCATTTATAAAAACTGAAATAATATATTTACAAAAATTTGCATTTAGTATTATTATTAACTAAATAACTTATTAAGATTTAATAACTTATTAAGATAACTTATTATTATTAACTAAATAACTTATTAAGATTTGACTAAAAATAGGATTATTTCTTTTAATTGATTTATTATTATCGGTTTAATATTGATTTATAATTGTATATTAAAATCTATTTTGAACTTTTACTCTACCGCTACATATGTGTGCGTGTGTGTGTGCTATACATATATACATATGTTTTTTGCAACTATATCAAAATAATATTTATTCATGTCAGATTACTATTTATATAGTTTTTGATTTTAAACCGATTATATAACTTTTTATAAATCTTTATTAAATATATTCGTATATAAGCATACAAAGCATAAATTTCATTCACAAAATTTCGGAGTAAAGTACATAGAAGTTATGTAAGCAAATTATTCACATCGTTCATTTTGTCGTATTATTTGATCTCATGCTGCAACTTGGTACCCAGAGATTTGTAACCGCAATCATTTCCGCAAAATACACCAGTGCGGCTAATTCATAATTTTCTCGAGGGAGAGACAAACATTCCTCTCTTTCTTGCAAGTTTTCTCATCAAGTAATCAGTTACGCTAAATACATTGTTACTTAAATCGGCGAAGAACGATCCTACTAAATATTAACTTTCCGATCCTAGCGACATTCACGAATGACAGTTATTTAGCAGTAATTTACCAGCAAAAATTTTCGTCAAATTACAGTGAAAAACGATGATAAAATAATCTACTGATATTAACATGTCGCTTGGCGGACATATAAGTTTAGTTCTTACTTATTAATGTTTCAACAAATGCGAGAGTATATACGCACAGAAGAATCATCGACGCATGACAGATTCATGCATAGGCGTTTTTCAATGGATCGATTAGATCGACATGCTGTCTTATTTATATACACCCACACGAGCACCCGTTCGGCACGCTTAAATGCTTCCACCTGGTTTTATCGATAGCCCCTTGAATTATGGTACCACCCACTAACAGCTTTCAATCGCATAAATTATTCAGTACAGATTCCGCACCTGTAATGGAACACATCAATCCCATGTAAACAAGATGGGTCGCATTCACAGTCGTTTTATGGTTGACCTCCTGACTTAAAATAAGCATGCTAATAGAATAATTTGATTTTCGATACCCACACCTCTTGTCTTTATAGCTGTCAACATTAACATTACATCTTTAATTTTTATTAATGATATCGCAAAATATTTTCTATATATATATATATATATATAAGGTGAAAATGAAATCATCATTTTTGGAACATTGATAAATAGGGAAGAAATAAAACAGTAGCTAAATGTAATTAAAATAAACTCCTCCCATGTGAAGAGATGAGAAAAATCACGCAGCTAGTAGAGAAGTCCAAAATTAATTACGCATTAATTTTTATTTAAAATCTGTAGCATTAATTTTTTGTCAATATTGGAGAGACAAACAAAACAATTATTCCATCATGATACAAAGATATAGATATATCACTGTTTCTTTTAATCCACGTCGGAATGAAAAATTTACGAGCTTGTGCGGTGTCGCGTGCGAGGTCCCTTGTGATCTTTTTTTCATTGGGCGACAAAACCGCAATCGACCGTATGCACACGTGTAATTGGGCCTGTGTGACGGTCGTCTCGCGTTGTTTTGCCCGTAGTCCACTACCTCACGCGAGGGGCCAGTGACGCGCGGCGCAGCAGCGGTTGCATTCAATTTGCATCCGACAGATAAAAGGCGCGGTTAACACGGGTATACAGAGGCAAGGGGGCGCGAACGAGAAAATCGGTAAACCGATATTCCAGCAATAACAACGACGTGGCAAGGAGCCGCCGTCGCTGCGGAGTCTCGCCGCAACCTGCCTTCAATTTCATCCCACTTCAGCTACATCCTGCTTTAACATTCGCCTCTCCACCGTGGGCACGCCCTTCCCAGTGCAGGCGCGATGTACCCTCCGGTGGTGAGATGCCGAGGTTTGAGTTTATTATGATTATGAGGCGAGCAGAGGTGAGACTCACGACTCTCGAGAGACCGGCTTTTCTTCTTCGTCTTCCTCTCTTCTTCCTCTACTTCGTCCTCCGCGCGTTCATCCTCATCCCCTTTTCTTCTGCGTTCCTTTTTCTTTCGCTTTCTCGTCCACTGATTCAAGACGTTTCGTTTCTCTCCGTATTGTGAATGTACCGCCTGAGTACCGAAGGATTTCCTTCCTCGCTATATTCCTTTTTCTTCTGCTATCCTGCTATCCAATCATCGGCTTGTTTCCATCCATTCTTTGTTTGTCCATTCAGAATCTTCGGCGCTAATCGCAGAGGTAAAATGAGATTCTAGGAAGTAGAGTGGAGGATGCGCCCCCAATGGCCAAGCTTCTCTTTCAATGAA
This sequence comes from Mycetomoellerius zeteki, assembly GCF_001594055.1. Lineage (NCBI taxonomy): Eukaryota > Metazoa > Arthropoda > Insecta > Hymenoptera > Formicidae > Mycetomoellerius > Mycetomoellerius zeteki. The sequence continues at coordinate 3,165,786 of NW_017257294.1, forward strand.
CGCTGCTTGCGAGACTCCACTCTGCGGTCTCGTTTTCAATGAAGACGCCGTAAAAAGTTCCAAGTGCTATGCCGATGTGTCGGAAGAAGAAATTGGGAAGTAAGACAGTAGCAGCAGGTAGCTAGTAGACTAGCACGAAAAGGGTCAGACAGTGGAACTAAATCTAATCGGCAAAGGGAATAGACCGAAAACTAGCCCCAAGTTTACGTTCTCCGCTTTTCCCGTCTTAAACTCGAGCAAGACGTACTTTAACTTTTACGAAACTTAGTTAATTTCTGAACGCTTTCATCAAAATGCAACCTCAGCAAATTACACGGGATTAAATATTATTTTTGAGCATGTTATTTAATTATGCACCTGTTAATTTTTTATTTTTCTCGACGCACGCCATTGCACTACCGCGATGAATAAATCGATCGATCGCTAATTGAAATCCAGTCTTCAACCCGTAAAGTGAACCGATTTGTATGCAGAGCGGGGAGAAACGTCAGTAGCTTCCGTAGAAAAACAGGATACAATGAGAAGTGTCGAGTCATCCGACAGTGCCTATTTATCTCTGGATCTTAAGCTACTTTCATCGCCGTTTCCTTAATCCGTCGTACAAGCTCACGAAAAAAATTCATCTTTGTGCTGTACCGCAAGCGAATATAGCGGTAGGAGTCCAAATAGCTGAAGGATACCAAGCGTGGACCACGCTTCGCGAACTGTCGTCGCTTTCAATATCACGGCTACCATTGACGAGGTTTCACGTAATGGGTATCTAGTGAACTTCGTAGAAACCTCCGGCACAACAATAATGATCAATCGGTAAGATCGACGATGACGGTGCGTGCATGACGCAAAAAAAAAGAGAAAAAAATAACGAGCCATAAGGAAAACGGTGCGGCATCGATACAGTTACGGCGATTCCCTCTATGATTCTTCTCGTTTGCCGAGTCATCATCATAACATATCGACGGCATCGCATCACGTATGTTATACTTGAAACAAGACTCGTCGGAAGCGAAGCGTCCGAGTGCGATAAATCGTCATACGTATGTATATAATAAAAGGTTCAATGCGTTATCGCGATTTTTATCGGACCGTCAAAATGAAGGAGCACAACGCACGTGACAATGCACACCGAGCATCCGTCGACTCATCATCCCCGGTGGATATAAACTGCCGGTGGATTAGACAGTCAAAAAAATATTATCCTGACGAATCACTACAACATGCGGCGATTATTATCGTTAATTAATGCAATCGTGTAACTAAAAGGAAGAATTTCAGACATGCGACGGTCGGCTCGCGATTTCCGGTGGAGACACGGATACGGCACGCTTATCAGTCGTGAAGTAATAAGATAACGCGAAGAAGAAACGGACATAGCGTGCAGATATCGCGTCGCGTGTACTGCGCGAGAAGCGAGACGATCAACGGCAATGGTTAAAGGTAGAGCGAGAGAGAAGCAAATGTATGGGTATGCGAACAGCGAGCGAGCACTCTAGGAGATAAAGGAAAAGGGAGAAAAGAGGTTGCGGAGCTGATTAACGCGCGGCGTCTTGTTCCGTCCACCCACCCGCGTCCGCGGCGGTTTGATTCGGAGCGATAAACAGTTTATGAAGCAGCCGGACCGAGAGTAATAGATTAGACGTGCAAGAGAGACAGGGGGAGGCGGAGAAGGAAGCGAAAGAGACCGCGGATGAGGACAAGGGGTGTGGAGAGCGCGGTAAACAATGATGGGTAGCCTCCCGCGTCCGGTAACTGCCGCCGCCGTGCTTTAACATGGGAGCTCATTACGGGGTCTCGCGTGAGCGCATCCACCTATAGTTGATTGCATTATAATACGATCTGGTGCCTCCTTCGTTGTCAAGTGGCATTGCCGCCGCGCGCGGAGGAAGATTCGCTGCGAGATCGAAGCTTCTTCGGGCGGTCGCTGATATTCGCGCGTAGTAAATGGCGAAAGGAGGCTTTCATTAAAATTGTTAATCGGACGTAGACTAATGGACGTGGTCGACGCGTTAATGATTCAATGGTTCAATAACGTAGCTAGAGATAAAACAGGCAGACGATCGCAGACGGCGTCGGCTAATTGTAGACAGCCACAGTCGCGTATACGGTTGCTGCGCGATTACAACTGGGTAGATGGGTAACGGGTATAAATACATCCTGAGCACGGGGGTCTTCTTGGTTGTCGCGAGTCAGGAAACTAGGTTGTTTGCCCGTTGTCACATCCACTTGCGCCCGGGGAAAGCAGTCGGCTGTCTTCACGGTGGTGGATTGCGTGCGAAGTACTTGGTCTCACGAGCAATTGCCGTCGAGTAACGGTAAGGGCGAGAAGGGAAAAGGGCAAATGTGCACGGCGGCCTTCTACGTGCCAAGGTGGTAACGCCAACGTTGGTAGGAAGAAAGGTGAGAGAAAAGGGGACAGAGTTGGCTCGAGGGGAAGAAAAAGAAGCTATGACCATGCTTTTCTTGTCGCCTCCATTCACGTGTCATCAGTCACGCGGGTAATGAGTGTCGGAAATACGAGGTTTCTTGAGTCAAGCGGGGCTGTTTTCTCTTTCCGCTCCCCTTTTTTCACCACTTTTTCATTCCCGTCTCTTTCCTCCTGCCCGACTGACTACTCGGTGCTATTTATTATTGTCTGTAGGCGTATACGTGCATAGAAAATAAAGAATGTATCTTCAGGGTAGACGTCAACGTGCTTAAGTAGTCACAAGTCGTACGTACTAGGAGATGTTCGTCATATCTGGCGTAGAAATCTACCAAGTGATTTCGCCTGCTGCGTACTCGTCCATGCTTGATACCACATCGGCCAGCAAGTAGAGGACAAATGGAGAGATGGTCTGATGGATAAGGATACTTATGAGCCTTTTGCAGGAGCGATTTATAACATGCGAAAAATAGCATTTTGTGAAATAAATTTAATTATATTACATTTTCCACATTACTAGGTAAATTCATAACGATTTTGCAAAACTTTATGCTACCTATCGAAAAAATATCCGAAAGCAATGTTAGGTGAAGAGTATGCCACTCAATTTGGTAGATGGTAGAAAATACGAGTAAAACGTGCTTCACATATTTAAAGCTTTGATCAATTTTTCACAGTACAATTTCGATATATGTGGCGCAGACTGATCTGTTGGTCTTTGCTGACTAAATATTTACTGTCAAAGTTCAAAATCGAGTCCCGTTTATATATCAATACTTGAATGTTCACTGTATATTGATGCAATAATCTAGCGTATGAATTTCACACGCATATTACATTAGAGAGTAATGATAAAATTAATGTCAAGATATCTAAGGCAAAAATCTCATTTATAATGGCGACGTTGTGTCTGGAATATCTCAACCGGTACGTTTTTCCATAGAAATTGTACCTTGCGGAATTACGTTCGGTAAAGTAGACTGCAGTAAGCGCGAAGGAGGAGATATAAAGTGGCACTTTGCTTCCAAGAATCCTCGATTCTCTCGACTCGATATGACACTCGAGATCGTTCTCTCGTTTTTGATAGTCCTCTCCTTGTCGTTTCTGCAGAAGGTAATTTAAAACGAAGAGTCTAGTTGCAATTTTGACACCGTCTTGTAACGAAAAGAATATAATAGACGGGAAATTGCGCTTATTGGAGCAAAAGAACATAATGACAAGCCATAGTATTTTTTTAATAGCAAAGTTTTTAACCTTCTAAGCTCATTAAATAAAATTTCATCATACATAGTCTATCATCGCCCTTCGACATGATGATCGGATTTTCCGTCCAATAAATTTTTCTTTCCACGATATTCATAATTTGTTAAATGAAAGATTACATCGAGTCAGCTTTGGTGTCAACTGATATTAATGTATGAGCGATTTGTGTTAAATCTTAATGACATGCAGAATCGATATATGATGAAGCGATGTCATAAGACTAATCGACAGATATATACGAGATGATGCGGCCGATCGACATTTTCTTATAAATAGAACTGATGATTAGGATCGGTTAATATAATTATAATCTTCAGGTAGCTAAAGCATCACGATCGGATTACATGCCGGTCATTGGGCGAGATAGTACGATGTCCGCTAGAACCAGATTCTACTCGCCCTTAATGAGACCAGATTAATTACCGAGCCATACTATTAAACGCATCTATATACGTAAACGTATCGTGCACTTAACTTAGAATAGAACGGAATGTAATCCCTCGCTGCCGTAATTGTCAGAGCTCTGCTCGTGTAGCGAGCTTCTATGATACGTTTGGGAAAATAAACGATGCGCGATATGATGCGCGATCTCGAATTATGATAAACGTTAATGACGATGATCGTCTTAATAGTTTGTGTCCGCGTGTGATTCACCGCAATAACGCGGCCAAAGAGAATAATATCTTTAATTAGCATTTTGGTTATCAGGTCGAGTGGTCAGTGCCAATCGTTAAATTGATAACGAGATACCAGTGGACCGTACCACGGACCATTTAAATTGACTTGCATAATCGTGAAGTGACAGAGCGTTACTGCTGGTCGCAGTTGAGGTGGAAAGCCGGTAAAAACATGCATCTATTTCCATATAACAGGTTTATATATTAGGCCGTCACCGACAGCACGTAGTTACATTTGAATACGATGTCCTAAAGCCGAGAGCTACCGGCAGTTCAACGCGCTCTGGTACGTGTACACCAGAGCACGAATTAGGTCCATGTGCATTTAGGCTGACGAGAGCACCGTGCCCCGTGTGCGCGCGCGAGCTCGATTGCTCTTCACCAATTGCAAAATGCAACTTGGCACTGGCCAAATGCTTGACTTCGGGCAATTATAAGCGACATTAAAATAATAATGGAATATTAAAAAGCTGACCCTCTCAACGTGATGTAAAGTCACTAGCGTGACGTGAAATAGTGACACTCACACAAAAACAATAAAATATTTAAGAAATTATTATACAAATTACTTAAGTAATGTTTAATAAACTTCATTACGCAGAATACTTCATCAAACGCTATGTTAAAATAAAACGTCACTATGTTGCTTCGTATTGCATCCCCGTTTAATCTCCTTCTTCAAATTGCTTTTATAATTAAATTCTATTTGATTGAATTAATTAAATTGAATTTCGAAACAAGAATAAGACCTTTATAGATTTTCGCAAAGAGAAGTAATATGATTTACGCGTTTAAAATTTGCGAATTGCAAAGACAAATTATCTGCGTAACTGTATTACATTTATATTAGTCCTTTTTGCGCGGAGCAGCAAGCATCGAAACGTGTTTCGCAGAAAGCGTAATATTCTCTTTAAGCTTCATTCAGTGCATGATCTCGTGATGTACTGATACGGACTGACGTTTTAATCACGTTACAAGCGAGACGCGTAAGCGCGGCTCCTTCTGCTTAAAGCGGAACTGCTCTCGTGTCGACGATTGTAGAATCACAGTAACGAATATAAAGCCAGGTATGTCAAACATCCGTTGCTATGAGCGTCTCTTAATATTCTCACGCATCAAAGATCATACGAACTAAATGGGAAATCTCCAGGAGAAGTAGTTGCGTTATTTCCCTCTGTAGATTTTTTCATCTCAGAATAACGTAAGAATTAATGTTTTCCGCGAAGTATAAACAAGTAAAAAAACAAATATAAAGATATTCTTGTTTCATTAGTTGTTTTAGATATCTTCTTTAACATCAAACGCTTAACTAAATAAAAAATAACACGTGGAATTATTATATAATGCTAAAAAGTTTATTATTATATTTTTACTTTATGTGTTTCGTTTGTTTATATAAAATTATATTTCATATTAGGCTTTTGATGTTTAGTTTTGATTCCAATTCACAATTAGATAATACATATAAAATTATTTTTAAAGTATTTCTGAATGTATTGTAATACATTTTATTTTATAATTATATAAGTATCTAATTAATTTAAATAATTACTAATAAATATTTTTTAATAATATTTTTTCTTTCTCTTTTTTCTTCTTTTTTATGTTTCTGCATTTGTTTAATATTTTATTATTTGTTCAATATTCGCTCCTTAATCGTTGTACTTTTGTGGAACTCGAATTAAGACTAGCCGGTTCATCAAGCCTATGCCATCGTAGAATTTGTACAATAAATCAATGTTCATAATTACGTATAACCTCGCGTACAACGTATACAATTGCATACAAGATATTATTACCTGGTAAATGCTTGCACGAAGTAGATAACTTCAATCATAAAATCATGACTTACCTGTAACAAAAAAAGAAATAATACATTAGTTGCATGATAAAAATTAAAATTAGCTTTAATCATAAACATAATATTCAATGAATATTTAATAAGCAAGACTTTTATGATTACGTTTACAATATAAACTTTATGTACGCGTCAATATTGTCACGTCCTTATAAAAATTTACGAGTTACAAGCTAAAGCTAACTAATTCATAAAATCATCAGAAAAATTTATTAATCATTTTATTTGATTTCCCAAAAAAAGATTCAAGTGCATTGCGCGTCATGTACAGAAGACGCGATAATTTTAATGATGTTTTGCTTCAATACAAAAAGAAACTTTTTTCAATCGAAAAATATTGATGTTAATAACTTTTAGAGCTTGTCTTCCATATATAAGGTTTTTAGTATTATTATTTCCATTTTGTATAATCTGCAAGATTTAGTCTATTGCAAGTTAGTACGCACTACATTTAATAAGGTGGATTACTATTAAATATACTTATGTAAGAAAAAGTATGAAAAGTATACTATCATACAGTATACTATAAAAGTTAAATATGAGTGAATACATGAAGTCCAAGTCTCTGGAACACCATAAAACTCTTTTTTATATGATTTTTTTTAAGTAATGGAACTGCGTGCAGTAGGGTCATTTTGCGCACGCATTGCATGTCGAGCTCGTCAAGAAAAATGCAGGCCGCTTAACAATGAATGAAGTAGAAATTTTAGATCCATATGTATAGAATACGTTAATGACTGAAATTAATGCCTTTCCTGTTATAAGTAAAACTCACTGCTGCAAGAAACAATGCTAATTCTATATAATTACTGTTTTTAAAGATTATCTCTGCAATACACATGTAATGAGTTGGCTAATGTTTCACGAACTGTAACGAAATAAATGAAAAATGAAAAGAACTTATCTCAAGATCGCGCAACAAAGTTGCTATGTAGTTACCATTGTACATTTTTTTCTTCAACGATTATTCAATAATTTTGCAATCAATTTTCCTTCAGTAAAAATTGAACATACTAAAGATATTCAAGTTATATACGAGTTTTACGACCATTTACAAATGTATGCGTCAATATATAAAGAATCGTTATTGCCTCAAGCTTTACAAATTTTCAAGATTTCATCTTAAAGTTACGTCCATTTTGATCCGTTGTACAGCATGCTCGAGGAATAATCGCTCAAGATAATAGAAACGTACAACTATAATTGCATCGTTCGACTCGAACGTCCATCGACTTGGAACAACGTTTACACGTTGTGTCTGCGCGCTATATAATTCTCAAGCCGGCAGCCAGAATGAGGCACCGTAAACCGTACTGACGACCTTTTTTGCGGACTTTACTTCCCGTTTGTAACGGCGGAAGCGACGATCGATGATGGGCGCACACACAGTGCACGCCGCGCGAATCGTTACGGTCAATTACAAACAATATAAGACGGCCGGTGCTCGTAGATATAGGCGTGCCGGTTGAGCGGATGGCTGTATAGCTACTCGTAAATTAATTATTATCAGAAACTGCTTTATCTAACCGCCTTATCGAGACCGTAATTAAACACTTAGGGCAAATTCATTCAGGAAATACCGCAGAAAAAAGTAAAAAAAAAAAATTAAAAAAATAACGCAAGATAACTCGACAATAACTATGACAAGGATGGTATTCGCGTCTGTTATAGCACTAAAACAAACGATCGCAACGTAATTATCGAGGCTGTGGCCGCGACATGTAACGAACGACGTGGCGTGGAAAATATCCCTAAAACGAAAAAGGAAGGGACTGATGTGACAAGCTGAAAGAGACACCGACGACGAAGAGAATAAAGAAAGATAGAGGAGAAATGGGAAGAGAGAAAGGGAGAGCGGCCTTTGTCAGCGGGTTCGAACGTCGTCGCAATGCGAGCTATGCGACATGCTGGTATTGTATATACCGCGGCCGGAGTTTGCGCGGGACTTGCTTATCGTTTATCTCGGAATCAAAGCAACGCCGTGCATGGATAGAGAATTGCACGTATGTGGGTGGTTAGCTTCGAGTTTTTCGTTTCGGGGAAATACCGTGGCGCGGTGGAGAGATTCGAAAGATTTATTGTTTCAAGAATGGTATCTCACGCAATATCATGTTACAAAAGTCGACCCCTCTCGTATAATGTCGTGTACTTTTCTTCGAAAAATGTCAGTTATACACATCTTGTGGAAGAAAAGCGTAACCTTATATAACGTAGCATCGTACCTCGTGTAAGGTACGAGTTTATTCAGTGCTAGAAATTTATCTTTACGTGAACAAATATTTAACGAAGTGACAAAGTGTATCGAATTATCGCTTGAAATTCGATTCGCGCGATCTTTGTATGAAGAGTCTGTTATAAAGAAAATTATTCAAAAAATCAGAATCTGAAATTTTGCCGTGTAATCGCGATTAGTTGCGTATAATAATCTGTAAATTACAAGTTTCGAATATCATCGTAAAATATCGATCACAGAAGATCATGTAGCTGACAGCGCATAATGGAGCACGCTAATAGGTTTCAGCGTCGACTCAGCGAATGTATTTAAAGAAATCGATTTCCCTTAGACGCGTATCAGCAGAAGTATACGGAAGAAAATTTTCGCGCAGCTTCGTTGGGCGCAAAAAGGCGAAACTGACTATCACAGCCCCAGGTGCAACATAACAGTTTGAGGCACGTTAATTTTCCGAGGCTTCTCCGCGACGATAACAATCTCGCTCATTGAAATGTATTCCTGCGGTGGGATCTGTTTCTCTCTCTCCCTCTCCTTTCTCAAAACACCAACCATGATAATTATTCCCGTAGCGCATTTAGAAACGCTAGGCTCGACGCGATTTACATACACGTAAACAACTCAAACGCAATCTATATTTAGCGCATTCTGATCGCGCCCTACGAGCATAAAAGGCAACGGGACAATCGACAGGGCGGTTCGTTAAGACAGACGCGGCGCTGAGCCATTATGCACCATTCTCGCTTTATGCCGATCGCGTATTTATCCGACATCACGTCGGACCTGTTCCATGCCGCGCCGCATCCTCCTCCCTCGTGTCAATCGCGATCCATGCTCATCCGATTAAACCGAGCGCGACGCGCGTCCCAGCCTTAATGAACCCGTCCCTGCGACTATCTCCTTTCCTCCCCTTGATCCCAAATAATGAATTATACGAACGGACGCTTCCTCACTCCGCGCGCCGTGATGAGTATCGTCAGGAGATATCGACTCGATGGTTGAGGTCGATAGCGCGAGATACGCGCCGACCGGTATTGCAGAGCTAAAAAACAAAAGTATCGAGAGGCGCAATGATCCAAGACCGAGGTACACTTTTCGACGATAACGAGTCCCGAGTAGAGGGTTGCAATCTGTTCTCTTTTTCCTGGACACCGTTCTCTTTTTTACACTGTTAGATATAAAAGAAGCAATGGTAACCCAATCTTTTAAGTTAAATGATATTTTTAACTTCTATGTGTGTCGAAATGTAAATTAATTCATTTTTGTGATTAGTTTCAAAATAAATATTGTCCATATTAATGTATAGATTTAGTAAATAATAAACTTTTTTCAAACTTTTTTTGTTAATAACTTTTTAACGAACAGCGACCGCCACCTATAACCTGTTGGAGGTCACTCAGAGTCATGACCTTGACAATATGTGTCAAGGTCATTGGGGGTGGAGCCCCTTTTCTGAGTATTTACCTCAATTTCTTATAGTTAATTAGTATCATTAATGAACAATTAGACGTAAAATAATTATTCAATTTTTGATCAATTTTACTAACCTACACGTATTTTTATATGCATCCGGGATTATAAGTGACATGTTCGGGGTTTTTGGCGTATAATTTCTAATTTAAAAATTTTTGATATATAACAACCCTAGACCCAAGGCTATTCAAATTACTCCCCGAGATTCGTTGAGTCGTTGTTTGGAAAATTAACGATAGGCGAGTATTATATTATGTGACGTGCGCTGTGTAAAGCATCCCAGGATGTATCAATGTTAGATAACCTCGAGTTAGCGGGGATGTGTAACGAGTGATATCGACCGTGTAAAACCACGAAGCAGAATTCGAAAGGAGAAAATAGCAGAGAAAGAAGAAAGCGACAAGAAGAGGACTTCAACTATGAGCGGATACGCACAGAGAGAGTAAGAATATATCCTCCTATTCCAAGTAAGAGTCGATAGATAGAAGCTTCGGCTTCGTGCCTTTCTTTTATTTTCTGCCTATCTTTATCAGCCCACCTCCCTCAGCGCGTTCGAGCACGTCCGAGGAGCTGCTCGCACTTGTAAGAGATCCACCAAATGAATTGCATAATATTACACGCGACTGCCGACGGTATGCGCATCGTGCGCACGGAGTCGCAGTGAGCGACTCGTTGAAAAGTCATCTTATCGCTGCGCCGTGCGTTCACTGCAAACGCGAGTCAGAACTTAGCTGGGACTACGTAGCAAAACGGACAAACGAGATTAGACCGCAGAGCGCTCCTTGTAACCTGTTTTCCACATGCGCTTCTTATTAACATGATATTAAGGTGCTCTTGGCGTTGCTCTGAGATGAAATTCAGGCGGAGCGCAACATATGTGAATCAGTTCCCAGCGAAGCAGTCGCGCGGCACCGTGAGCAAATTTGTTCGCGTCGCTGCGATATATCAGAATCCACGAGTTTAACGCGGAATCACATTCCCCCACGGCAAACCATCCGGTCGATTCTGCGTCGAATATCAAAATTTATGTAATCGTCGGAAACAATCGGCACTTCACCGCGTTACGCAATGGAAGCGAGATACGCCCGTGGCGAATGTTCTATTTCAGCTATCACTTTACATCTGTCTGCGGGGGAAAAGCTTCCGCTTACCACGAAGCAAAATAAAAAAAAAAAGCATTAAAGTACTATAGCGGACTGTGGTAGGATTCCGCACACGTATCTCCCGACTTGATTAGAGACACTCTCGCCCACTCTTTGCCGCGTAAGTTTTATCTCGCCTCTCAACCGAGAACAATGAGCTCATAGAGCTTCCGCTTCGATGATTCGAAAAAGATATTGGGGAGAGAATAGGTAGAAGAATCTGAGCGCCATTACCGTTAGTCTTCCATGGAGTCCTCCGACTTCAAAAGTGACGTAGTACATATCCGTATTTATAATCATTAATCTCAAGAATACTATTACTGCACTTCTTCCGTAGCGAATCACTGGGATTCATTCGTAGAAATGCAAAAGTCACGAGAGCCAATCTTAAAATGAATTAATTATAAACCAATTTCATAAATCTAAATGTATTCTTCCTCCCAATCTTTAAAAGTGAATCAGTGACTTCAGTGATACAACCTATAACTGATGTAATCATCAGCAAATATTTACTGTTTTTCAGTAATAACACTGATTTCTTTCTCTTTCTCTCTCTCTCTCTCTCTCTCTCTCTCTCTCTCTCGGAGAGTAGGAGAAACTGGGTATAAACAAACTATAGTTCGCACGAGTGCTATAGGTTCGAATTAGTTATGTAACAGAAGAAAAAGGTGGCCGGGGTCGGTGATTTACGCATTCCGCTTCTGCCAGGCGCAACAATGGCAGTGTGACGTGTCCGAATACACACTTCCTCCTTCCTCTGTCTCTTTCATCTCTTTACACCGTGCTCCTCTGTCTTTCGCGCTCTGTGCGGTCCCTTCCTATCCTGACGAGAAGGGTTTCTCGCTCGCTCCTCGCGTTTCATCTCGCGCTCCGTCACTCCCACTCCGGCACTTCCTCTTCTTCTGGCCGGTTTCTCGCGGTTGCGGTGCGGCCTTGCAATGCTGCAGGCACGGTCGTATCCCCTCTTGTCCCGCCGACACCGCCGCTGCTGCACCGTTGCAGCTGCAACAGCAACGGAGGCGGCCAAAAAAACGGCCGACGCACACTATCGCAGAGGCAGCGAGGTACCTACGAGGTAGTTGCAGCGGCGCTGGTTCACCTCGTAGTACGAGGACGAGACATTGGCCTACCACGCTCGACCTTGCCAGTTCGTTACTCTTTCCACCCGCTTCTCTTATGCATTATACACGGCTATCCGCCTCGGCCCTGTGTCGTTGTCCCTCTCCTGTCCCTGCTCTTCGTCTCTCCCTTAGCGTTTCTATCGTTTCTGCTTCCCTCGTTGTATCTCCTCCTTCTCCTCTTCCTCACCCCTTTTCTGCGTGTCTCAGTACTTCCCTTTCAATCTGTCTTCCTTTTCGTCTATTTTCCCTGGTTCATCTCGTTCCTGCCGACTTATCCATCGCACCATGTTCCTCTCTCGTCGCTTCTCTCTCTTTCTATTTCTGCGCGATGCGATGGTGTGGCGACGAATGGGTAAGGCGCATCGTCATCATGCGATCTCATTTATTGCGGCTGACCCCCCTCGAATCCAGGTAGCGGCGGGACCAGAGATGACGACGGAAAGAAGAAAGCGATTGCAAACGGGAGCACAGGTGATAATGATAGTGTAGTGACGGCGAAGGTGATGGCGATGGCGACAGTAAAGACTGCTACCACTGGCGACGATTGCCGTCGTCTACATGATGCATACAACCAGTTACGATCCAAATTATAATTAACAATAATATCGATAGGACGTGACGGTCCATACATACACATAACACAAGATATACACGTTGTTCGGTATGCCGTCATCGGGCTTCGTTAACGCGGCGCTTCATGCCATTACGCGGCCCCCGAGACTATAAATTTTACAAATTGCCCCGATCGAATCGTAAAGCAATGCCATGGCGGGTGAGAGCCATGTCTTATATCTCGCGCCTGAGCGACGGATCGCGTTACTACCATTTTATCAACGCATTTTTCTCTCCGCGTGATCGATTAGAAGGGACGCCCTCCGAGCGTATGCCGATGATGCAGTCCCTCGTTAATTGGTTGCGATCGACTGGGAAAAAAGGGAGACATCGCAGGACAAACGGCAATCATGATTGTCACGCCTATACGTGAGAGAGAAAGAGAAGGAATATCTTATTAGCATATCGTTTTGCATCGTTGTCGTTTTCACTCGCAACGGCGTCACCTTTCGCAGAATGGCACAATGTTTGTCCAACTGAAATTGCTTTCGCCGCGATGTATTTTCTTATAAAACAGTCCGTGCCCAGCGTCACGATAAGATTTCAATATAGGACGGTTGCATTGAGCGACGCTTTGAAATAAAAACCATCGTGACTGCGGGATGCTTTGTACCGGGCGATAATAGAAACGGGCGATTCTCTAAAACCTTATAAAGCACAGTACTTGTCTTGTAATCTACTTTGGTCGGCGAGCAACGTGCGATACCTTAAACCATGTCGGTTTCAAACTCGCCTCGAAAAATTAATGTAACCATATTATACATCAGCGATTTTTTGCTTCGTGCATCTATTCGCGCATTGGTTGAATAGACGATCCAATGTAAGTAACTGCACGCGATAGCGAAGCGCTCGCACGCTCGTACGGAGTTTCATTACAAAATTAATTCCACGTTATGTAATTATAATCTCGATAGCTTTTAACATCATGGCCGCGCTCTTGCGAGAAACCGCTAAATCAAATATCGTATATACCTTGACGCCGAAGCGTTAATTGAAATCATTAGCCGTCGTGCGATTCTCACGGTGTCGCTTCTATTCGAATTATCCGCGTTAAACGAATACAACTAAAACGACGAAATTCCGGCTACGTTCTCATAGCCTGACGCAGAATCGTACTCCTCGTACAGCGTATCCTTTCCAAGCGGCGGGCTTGGAGCGGAGATAATCGAGACGAATGTTTCGTTTAAAGGCCGCCGTGATCAAATTCCTGCGGAAAGAAAGGAAGAAGAGGAAATGGAAGGGAGACAGAGAGAACGGTCTCTTTGCCGTGAACGATCGAAATCTCTCTTTCCGTGGACTTAACGGTGACAGGTACCTAGTCCGTGTCAAATCGTAAGTCGATATCCCGCCGGTACGTCCCGCGCCTTCCATCACGGCCGTCCGCCGCAGAGATATCCCTGGACGCGGAGGATGGATGTCGAGGCGCCCCGGTTCGTTCCTACTACCCAAGCCGAGTGCATTGAACCCGCTCTCACGCCGCGAAGACGCGCAACGACGAACGCATCCTATGCTTATAAACCGTAACGACACGTGAAACTAACGGACTTGGCCTCACGGCGCGTCTACACCCGCGGGAGCCGCGTGTTCTCGTACGATTTCCGTCGAGTTCATTTGGGATTACGCATACGCGCGAAATTATGAGAATACGTAAAGTGAGAGAGAGAGAGAGAGAGAGACGATAGGGAATGGAATATTCAAGAGTCGACACACACTCTCATCGCGCTCGCACCGCGAGAGAAGGTGCCGCGCGATATAAAAATCCAATGATGAATTCCCCGCGTGCAAAACGCCGCGGCGAGTGCGTCATTCAAAAGAGATAATTACTAGCTCCTAGTACTCAACAGTGCGATAGAGTGCAATATCTTGGACGGCCCCTTCAACAGGAAAGTAAGGTGTTCCGCACTCGTATATTACGTGCTGTAATTTCGAGTCATAATTATACCAGACAGGAACTCTAATTAAAACTTTTCATCATAGCCCTAAACGAGTATAATACTTTGTAATTTAAAACGATACCGCATAGTGGTAATTGTTGTGAAAAGAAATGTTCTTATATACGGTCAGCATGTAAATAGGTAATATATAGATATAAATATAGGTATATGTGGGTAATTAGGTGAATAGACATGTATAAAAATAAATAAAAAATATAGGGAACATTAAAACGTTCGCATGCTTCGGTTCGCTTGGAACATCGCTATATAATGGATGTAACTTGTATCGGGATTAGGGACATCTGTATTGAAGACAAATATAACAGTCTCTCGAGCAGTAACAACGTTACACGTAAAGTGAAAGCTGCAAACACAGTTGCCAACGAGATTTACACAGGTCATCGGTAGTGATCGATAATGCACAAGCGACAAGTGAGCCATGCTCTCGATTCAGCTCGCTCGATCGTCGAAACTTTTGCCGATCAATATTAAGTAAATAAAGCGAGAGAGGGGTTGCCGCTGCGCGCATCATTTCCAAACGAGCACTTTGATCAATCGCGGTGTACAGTTGAACGCTTCTGTGCCACGCCACGTGGCATCCCCTTCCATCATCCCTCTCCGACAATAGGTTCAAAGTACTTTTCCAATGGAAGCATTTGCAATTCGAATTCCAATTTGAAATCGAAGCCTGCCGGCTAGATAGTCCGACGTCGTTACGCGCCGATATGATCGCCGCCATAAGGCGAATTCGCACCTCGTCATTCCGTGGCGAGTTCTTTTTTTCTATTTCTTTTCTCTCCTTTTTTTTTCACTGATGATAATATTCCATCAGACTGATTTTATACCTCTCGCCTTTGGGGCCTCGTCTTCTGGCACGAACGTTTCCTCGTGCGCCCAAGCCAATGGCAGCGCGCGTAATCGATGAGGTGCCCGATGCGGCACCGAACTTCTATAATTTCTAACCGTCTCGACGTGCCGCTGCTCGATACATATCACCAGGGAAAATGATACCCGCGATAGCGCCGCGCCGATAATTTTCAAACTGGCACGTACGATATCATCGTATATAGGTTCAGTCACGAAGCCGAACACGGCTTCATGCGGAAGGCAGGAAACCGATCGCTCGATTCTGCCGCGGGATTGATTCTTTTCGTACGATGGAGGAAGCGCTGTCTTCGGTGGTAACAAATATCAATGTGGTAGCCGACAGTCAATATTTCAAATAATAAATCTGAAATCTAACGATAAAATCCATTCGAAAAATTGGACAAATTAGCAAATTTTCTTGAACGGTATTATTAATAATTAATGTGTATTATAAATAAAAAATAACAAGATTATCAACCGTGTATATTAAATAAATAATAACAAAATAATATAAAATAGCATCTGATAAACGTGAAATATATAAAAGGATCTGTTAATAAAATATATTTTTAAATAATCTAAAAATTATAAAAATATAAATAAAGAAATAATTATATTTGATATATTTAGGTTAATAAATTATAGTAATACGTGCCACATATTTTTAAATACAATGTACGTAAAGTAAAAAAAAAAGACAAGATCCAAAGTCTTGAATGATCATTGCATTATTTTATATTATTAACGTTTAATTGAAAAATGTACCTTACTCAAAATTCAGATTGGATTTGAATTTTGTCACGAGCAAGCTTGTATCTTTAACTTATAAAAAAATAGATAAATTGTTGTTGCACCAGCCTTTTATTAATGCAACTTAATTGAGCGGTATCCCTTTTTCCGTTGTTTCCCTTCATGTATTTGGAGATAATAACCGCAATTTCGTGGTTGGCGCGCTGTTGGGAATATTTAATTATTTAAAAATCAAGAGTAATATTACGTTTCCTTTTAATACTGTTCCCGTGCTAATTGAAAATGAGAGAGAACAACGATATTCGATTTAAACGCGGCATATTTTGACACAGTAATTTTGTACGGCGAGAAATATCTAGATTGGAAGTCAATATAGATATTTCTCATTAAATCTTTTAGCTCAATATAGAATATTTATTTACTAAATGACAAAAATTTGACTTTTCATGAATTATTTCTATATCTATAACTAAAAAGACTAATTATAAAACCAATTATCCTATTTATATTTACTACATTCAATCGAATTGCCATCAAATAAACTGATCTCCACACATATCCACTGGTTGTATTTTTAATAATTCTCTTAACGAATGCTCGTAATATACATATGTTGTTTTTAATACATGACGCAAATGATACGGCGTCCGTTAATAGGATATGATCGAAGAGCATGTAAATTGGGGCAACTGCGTGCGTAGTCAATTTATTGCAACGTGACCGCGGTAAAGGAAATTAAACGTAATATTGCGGACGAACAATAATTTTATGGTCAAACGCATTACGACATTTTGATCCTGCCCACGCTGTGGTCGAAAGTAAATATTCCACACGCGACGTTAAATCGTTAATACGCGTAGTACCAAAGCCATTTGGGGAGTAGAAACGTGGTTTGCGTTAGCTGTACAACCTGTCGACTGAAATTCCCCGTTCGGTCGTCAAACTAAATTTGATATGTCCAACATCCTATCGCGGCTTCGAGATACTCTCGTCTATACACGACCACATTGATGCTGAACGGATTGACTCGCACAAAATGCGTGAGATATTTATTGTAAATGGCTTAACTATCTGTAATACGAATGAAATTTGCGACCAGATTGCGTAAAATTAAAAACTTTTTAATCGCTACTTATTATTCAGTTCACGATAAATAAGATCATGGAATTAAAAGTTCAATTGCTTATTTAAAAAATTGACTATAAAATTGTTTTTACACAATTTTTCTGGAAGTAATGCAATTTGAAACATTTGAAATATCTTCATTGGTTTATACAGCATGGGAGATGAAAGATAGATGGACCGGCGAAGATAGAAACTCCCAACGATATGAATTTTTCACGAGCCATTTCCTTGCGTCTTTACATTTCGCCGGTTATCAAGGCCCAAATTAACAGCAAGTTTTCCTTAACGTTCAAGTCTACACAACTATTATCATATCTCGCGATACTGCACGGAACGTTGAACATACAAATGGTTTTATTTCCGGTTACTATATTTCTCAGTAACAGGTAATAAACGTTAGCCTTTATCGCCCCGTTTTAAACACCCTGTGGCCACTCGCGGCTGGAATGTAAATGGCACTTTAGTCGTAGTCTCTTAATCGTAATACGCCTATCAGCGTCGCTCATAGCAAAAATTCCACCTCCATGCACCAAATCGATTACGTGCCAGCGAAACGCGACCGCGCGTGTTTCTATTCCCTCTAATCAGGCGCGAGTCGGTAATGCGTGTCTGTATTTACAATAACGTTACACATCGGAACGGCTGAGATGGGCGATCTATTTAACCACAAGTTACGTCAATATAATGAATATTAACGAGCGTTAATCGGTGAATAACGGTAATGCACGACCGATAACGCATCGCAGCGTTGCGTTAATCTCCGGCATGATCATGATGAAGGTACGCCGGCACGTTTCGCCGATTATTAAACTGCGGTGTAAGTTAGAAAACGGGCAGACAGCTCGTATCAAGACCGAAACTCTAGGGACGATCGAAAATATTTTCCGAGCGTGCTTATCCGCACGTGCGCCGCATTCGCCTTGCGTTTTTCCGCGTTTCTTCCAACGTTTTACGGCCCCGTTCCAATGTGAAAGATGCAATGACCCAAGACCGAAGGAGAAACGAAGCGCTCGTCTAAAGAAGAGCACGTGTCGACGGCGGGACGTGGAAGAGGAAGCATGGTAGATCAGTCACGATCGAAAGAAGAACATCGCTACCCTCTCGAGAAAATAATACTACAAGGTTGCTCGCAAGAAAAGTTATTATTATAGGGAAAAAAGCGGATAGCATTAAATTTAATTTCTCGCTTTAGAGAAATCGTATATCTGCGCTAGTTTGCGTGCCATATGAAAGAAACCTCGGGTGCTCGGTATAATTAACAATCTAGTTAACCATAAGAAATAGAAATGAAAAAGATACTATTGTAATTAAAGATAATATTGCACAATTATGAGAATTTGTAGTGATCATAGCGACTATGCCTGAAAGAGCCAATCTAATTAATATAATGATATTGATTAGCACATATTTATGTTTATCATGCCATTTATCATGCCACTGCTTCGTTATTAATTAGATATAAATACGTGATTGTTCAACCATTTCATTTCACACATATATTTCGGTTATACTATATATACGAACTTTTATTCACACATATAGTAATTGTTAATTGCTATTGTAAGCGAATTTTCTGAAAAGCAAACGACTCGTAGTGCGACTTCCTAACAGCGCTTGATACAGCACTGTATCCATAATGATCGTATTCATCTCATTTCTATTCTTGAACATCCCATAGCGCTTGGATGCATGCGTGTCGGACGTGTACCACCTTCACGCGCGATTGAAGCGCCTCGAGATCGACTCTCAAGCTACAGCTAAATTGTTTCCGAATGCTTACAACTGCATGCCGGTCACCGCCGGCACTCCGGCTGTCATTCACATCACCTCACGCATCGCAAATAGATAAATATAGCAAATACGCACGCATGTGTCGCATTTGACGTTTTCCTTCGTAAAGCGGATAAGTCCGATGAAGTCTCTCCTGAGACGTAATAACCCTGCGGCATCACGGTAATGAGCGCGGTTGAGCGATTGAACCTACGGTACCGCGTGTCATTTCACGCGGAGAAATCAAATACAAACCGGTTTTATTTATTAGGCAATTTATTATCGTTTATTCGAAATTCTATGTACATTCGAATGACGTATGTTTAGTCTAACGCAAAACATAATTATTCAGGTAACTCCATGGGTCAACTGCATCATTCTTGCAATCAGCTCCTCCGCCTTGGAGTTAATATAATTTTGTTCCTGGATAAAATCCTGGCAGAATTTATCCTTGGAACGTCAGTCTTTTCATAGTTTGTTTCTTCATCCACCGATCCACGTGAATCTTCGTTTTCCTTGCCCCGTTCCGGGCGATAGCGATTATCTATAATTCCGTTGCTCCATGGAATACCTCATGGATATCCCTATGAATATCCTCGCGAGGATGATCGAACGATGAAAAATCGTGGAAGCGTACAAGACAGCGGCACGTGATCAGACGGAGTAATTGCGAGACAATATCGCGCGCTTTCTCCCTTTCCCTGCGTATAGTTTCCTGATAGAGCATCGTTTCACTTGCGATTTAGCGATTTAGCGAAATCGCAATTTAGCCGAACATCAGCTGATACCATCTGTCGCGGATGAAACGATAAATCCCGTACATGTCGAAGGGAAATAAAAGGTCTGTTTTTTATCCCTGCATTATAGGCTGCACTAGAACTTTCTTTCTCGCTTCCGCCAAACATATATTTATTTTTCACTTTAAGTTTCAAAATTGTACATAACTAATTGTACACAACTACAGAAAGTGGACCTAAAATCAGAGTTGCGCGTAAGGTACAATTGGAAATATCGTCGGAACTAACGTTCATTCATAATTTCTTCTAAATATCAGCTGTGGAATGCCCGAGGGGCCCAATACGACGGAAGTGGGCGGATTCCGCACGTGTTTTTCTCGCGCACTTCGATTCCCTCGGGGAGAAACTATAAGGACTCCGATATGAACGTTACGAGAATAGGAAGAAAAGAAGAAGAAAAGGGATCGAACGCTAAGCAGAGCCCGCGCTAGGGCCCGGACGCGGTTACTCCTGATCCCTTATCCGTCAATCGTCGAATTACCTAGAGCCGGAGTTTAGCGAGTCTCCTAGCCAGGGGCCACGCGAGCATGAAGACTCCGACATGCTCGGACGATCCGGGAGATCCGCACGCGCGCGCGTCCGCACGAGATCGAAGCGAGAGCCTCGTTTCTCAGCCTCGTTTCAAGATTCGATCGGACCGAAAGATCGGTATCGTCGACCGCGCGTATTTTACGTAACGCATCCCTGTTATGGTTAGACTCTTTCTATCTCTCTTTCACTGTTGTTCGCCGTGCATTATACGCGCGGCCTCGCCTGTCCGCAGTCTAAAAGTGGATCGTCGTCGATCGGGGAATCATTATCTCGTGCGATTCGGTACTTAGCGTTCGCAACCAGCGGATTAAGTCATAACTTGTATGCATGATATAGAGAATGTTGCGGTGATTGGATAATAGTCGATCTCGGCCCAGGGAGAAAACGTTGTTCGCATGGGCGGCTTATTAAATTTTCTGCTATTCGCTCATTTTATACCTGCCTGAGCGCCGTGTAGATATAATGCTCCATTGTTCGATGCAGAGCGAACCCTGTAGTATACTCGATGCGTTGTTCTGCTTATATTTTGAATCTTGAGTATTTAGAATAATATTACGGAGCATGTTGCTCTCTCTAGTGGGAATAATAAGGCTATGCGTTTATCGAAGATAATCGTAGCGTCTAACAGTGAAGATAATTATTGTGTGAATAGGAGTTCACATAACCGGAATATATGTGTGAAATTAAACATATAATATGTAGGTAAACAATGATGTAATTATATCTAATTAATTAACAATAAAGTGGTATGATAAACACAATGAAATAAATAGAGAAAAGATTTAATTAATTAGATGCTAAATTGCGATAAAATACATTACGTTACGATACGAGTAATGAGCTGAATTTTCGCGTTGCATGTCGAAAGAATTTGAACTTTCCACACTTGTCTCTTTCCATTGCAAACAAAAAGATACAAAAGTGTATTTCAAGCGAAAAATATTGCACAATTAGTTGCAGACGGTGAAGAGCGCACATATTCTGGCCATATTTATGCACTTGTGAAAATAATGCAAGTACTTGGCCGCTGTGGGAAATGCAAGAATGGAAGCCAGATGAGTAAAGTCATTACAGAATTCCCCGCTTCTGTAACCGGTGCACACGGCGTAATGTCACAATATCTCTGCTATTCTGCATTCTAGAAATGTCCAGCGAAATCGGGGCTATACATTCAAGGAGAACTTACTCTCTCTCTCTCTCTCTCTCTCTCTCTACACTGTTCAGCGGTACGCATTACATCAGTGTGACGATGTAAATTCTTTGGCAAATGAAATGCTCATACAGAGTTGACGCTAAATTCGTTGGGATTCCTCCTAAATATTTCTGCAATAAGATTTCAAGCATTTTCCCCCCAAAAATGAACTTTATTAAGGATAAAAAATTATAATTTTATTAAGCTCTGTATCTTGAAAAAAATTAATATTGCAGAAGCAGACAGCATATTTAATATAAGAAAAATACATGAAAAGATTTTACAAAATACATGAAACAATTTTACTAAAGTATTCAAAATTTTTGGCAAAAACAAATCTGAAAATAATTTGGTTCGATTATTAAAATATAATAATTATACAGGAAACTCAAGCACAATGAGCAACAAAGTTTTGACATTCGAGCAACCAGCTTGAAGATCTTGCATTTTAATAATTCTAACGAAATCATTTTTTAATTTATATCTCGTTAAACTTTTGAATACTTCAATAAAATCATTTTATCCATGTAGTAACTTTCATAATATAGCCGTTACGTTAAGTGTCAACATTTTGAATAAAAGTTTACTTCTGATATTTGTCAATGCTGAGGGCTCTCGAGAAAATTATATACACTGTTCGTACACATCTACTTTAGTTATAGTTTCTTCAATTCCCTGTAGATTGTAGCAGTCTCGTTTGCGTATATGTAAGTGAAAATCCTATCTTCAGTGACAAAAACGATCGTACATCGGAGATCGTTCACATTGCCGATCATTAGAGTCGGCCATAAAGGTCGATTCGTGTTATGTAGGTAAGACACAGTCGGCATGGATATCTCGAGGGCTCACGACATCGTGGAGAATTGCGGCATTCTGTTAAGCGAAGAACCCTACTATGAATAGAATTTCCTTATACGCAATACAAGTTTTCTTCAAAAAAATTTTCGCATATATTATATAGTAGAGAATATATATACAATTATTATTTTATACAAAAATTTATATTAAAATATATTTATATATTAATAAAAATGCATTTTAAATAATATTATTATAATCTACATACATATTATATAAAAAAGACAAGTTTAAAATTGTTTCATAAGTATAGGTTTTCCCTCTTGGAATTAAAACTTATTAAATATACTCAAATTATAAAGCATAGTATCTGTGAGGTGGCAATAAAATTTGTAAAGCCTCCTAGTAAAAAATATCACTACATTTTTACGCGAATTTACCGACTCCATGTTATATTTCCTACGTGTTTTACCAAACGCGGTGAGAATTTTCGCGTTTTCCATCGACGTTGCAAGGCCCATTGCTTCCCCCTACCGGTGCGTGGGATCTGTGAGTTACACGTAGCATGCGACTATAAATTTTCGCGAGTGAACGAGAGCCAGAGCCAAGTAACGAACGATCGAGAGCACTTAGTGAAATAAATAACGCGTCCCGACCTCTTTGTCGCCAATTGTCGAACTTCCCAATGGAAAGTAAATGTTGGAAGCAAGCACTTCACCCCCTTCGATTTAGAGGAATGTTTTCAATCTCAGTACTCTTCATGTGCACTCTGAAGAACGAAAACGTGTGTATGCTTCTCTTGAGTTTGCAACGATCATTCTTAGCTAAATAATCATTTGCATTTGCCTTTTCGACGAATAAACACTTATTGTTTTTGGTTAAGCATGCATTAATTAAGCAGAAGAATTATAGTTTAGAAAATATTGCGAACTTATTAAAAAATTTAAGTAATAGCATAAAAATATATATGCGCGTATTATATATATATTAAATATCTAATAAAAAAACATACATAAAATTAAATTTTTATTAGAAAAAATCGAAAATATCCTATTTTTCGAGTTATAAATTATTTCCTATATTACCTTCCTCGAATATTTATAATTGTTTATATGACAAGATGTGGCAATGTACATGTCATGTCTTAAATAAAGGTTTCCTTGTACATCGGAAGGGATGTACGATTTTTTGCTGCATATATTTTTGTGGTTGCGCAATGAAATCACGCTACATCGCAATCTGAATAAATCTAAAGGGATAACGAGAACGTGTCATAAAGACGATGTAGAAGATAGCAGCTTGTAACGAGAGACACATGACATGTTCCTAGATCGAGACTGTGTACCTTCACCCATTCGGGTTAACGCAGTACTTCACTTGTCTATGCATTAATGCGCGAATCGCACGAGTCCGTTTACCAATTCCGTATAATAGCACGTGCATGCACGTAATGTCGAGCTCGACCATATTTTGTAAAACCCAAAAGATTTTCGAAGTAAAAACGACTCGACGAATGTTTATGTAACGAGATTCCGAAAATAATGAATTACGTAGATTGTAAATCAAGAGCTACATGGTGATAAACACGTATCTCCAAGCGTAAACGTTTTATGAAAATTGTATTTCGATACAGCTTTGTAAGCAAGGTAAACTGCAACAGCAAAGTTCTGTAATTATATATTCCGAAAAAACAAGATCTAAAAAATAAGTTCATACTTGATAGCAGTTTTAAATATACTTCTATTCATTAGTACAAAGTTTTATTATTGTTGCAGAATAATCAATTTATTAAAAAAAAAAAAAAATGAAATTGTGATTTTTGCAAAATTTTCCTAGCAAAACATATTTAACTTTAATGCTAATTTCTCCAAAGAAAAATTATGCTTTTTAAGAAGAGATTTTATATTTAAAGAAAAATTTCGCTTAAACTTATCAAAACAAATATTTCGCTCTCTCTTTGGTAAAAAAGAATTTTTTTTAAAAAATCACATAATTTTACCTTGAAAAAATATACTACTCTGTGACAACTGCTACGCTAATAAATAGTATCATTAAAATTGCTATCAAGTATGAACTTATTTTTAAAATACTTTATAATTATATTAATTTATGTAATTATTTACATCATAAAAATTAATCTATAATTAAGCCAAGTATGGCATTCTTTACGGAAGATCTTTTTGTAAGTAACTAACAACCACATTTATGTTTAATAAAATTCTTGTTACGCAACAAGCTACAATTTAGTTATATTCTTGTGATCCTTTAATTACCAAAAGGTAGCCTGCTTTTTTACGACTTATAAAAATTTCAAGCGAATTTTTTAATCTCGGAACGTCTCCACATTTTGTTCTGCATCACTGGGAACATAAAGCGTAAGAATATTAAAATTTTAACTTGTTGCAATTTGTGTTGGATGAGCGCAAGAGGAAAGAAACTGGAGCAATGACTGACACACTAAAAATACGATGAAACTTTGTAGACACACACTGTGCTTGCGTCGAAGAAAGTTGAGAAGCACTCAATTTGAACATACTGTCGTATAAGCGTACAGCGAAACGTGCTTGTAATTTATATGTGTTTTGCATTTATTAATTTTTATAGTGGACTCGAGCGTATCTACGTTTCGTGAGATGAATCGCACGTGAAGCTTTACGCTACAATAGTGGCGTAATGTGATTTCATTCGCGCGCGCTGCATACGATACGTATCACATAAATATGCGTTTGTTATTAGTAATATAATGTATGTGCAGATTGTCACGTTCATTTAAATATCTAATATTCGTGCTGGGGAATTGGAAATAATTGGATTATTAAATCAGATTTGTATTCCGACAAGTTCTTCTGATTAAATCCAGATACGTGGCCCAATAACGAAGTACCTTTAATGTAAAGCTTACACTGACAGATTTCGCTAATAGATTTCATGCAAGGCTTGCTCTGTTTCTGATGGATCCTAAATGGACTCGCTAAAAGCTTGATACCACTCAGTAGATACCTGAGCAATCTGACAATCAATTTACTGCACCAGTATACTACACTATATAGTACTTACAAAGATCATGATGTACTGCGTAAGCAATGGAAGAGCTTAAAGGATAATCCGGAAAATTGATGCTACACGGAATCTATCAAGAAAATTACATTAGGATACCGTTGATACATATTCAATTAATTTGATTGAATAGGTACCATATTGGGCCTTTTCGTAGGTTGTTAGAGCGATTATCTCGTTCATTATACACATTAAAGGTGGGTCTAATTAGAAGGATTTAATCTTGCAGCAGTACGATCTTATTGATACTCGATGATATACGCATATCTGTGTGTATTAATGTCGCTAATTAATTCACAAGGTATAAACCATGCAAGTAATGGACAGCGTGTGTGCTCATAACTACACAAGCGGCACACGATATTTCACGTTGACTTGAGTGCGACCGCAGTCGTGCGCAACATAGGACTTTGGTATGAGGCATGGGGTCAATTTGTAAAGCGTGCGCGAAAAAACAAAGGGATAAGTGGTGATCGCCGCGACGCAGAAGAATCACGACTGGCGGAAAAGGAATCTCCGTCCCCGAGCTACGTTCAGGCGCACTTCCGCTCAATGTCACCAAGCACGGATTTCAAGAATCGCGCGCGGCATGCCGAACAAATTCGAAAATGGAGCGGGCATCGAATTGATATCGATTTGTTGCGTTGCTGGCGTGGGGAAAGCGCTGTCGGCGGTGTGTCCCAGCAGAAAAATTTTTTAATATTCAAACGACATCGGCGAGTACGACGAAGCTCTTTAGAGAATCTGTGTGATGCACTATTATTTATACAAACGAAAATCACACGCAACTGGTGAAATCGCACAAATTTAATTAAAGAAATTTTAAATTAACACGTTTGATTTAATTTTCTAGTTAATAATTTATAAATGTGATTAGTTGAAAAAAATTATGAAAAGTGAGAAATGGCGGAAAATAATGTTCACCTTGTTTTTTTAATGATGTACCGTTGATATATATTGTTTAATTAAACGGAAAATATATACGCGTGCATTTGCATACTGATGCGTATACAACAGAGCTGTTAAAATAATGTCTGAATATAATATTGCTTGCCAAAATTGCTTATCGAAATATATATAGTTATAACTTTATCGAGCACTTCTCTCTTTCTTTATCGGATATTCTTGAATAAAGAAACTTTTGAAGGATCGCGAAAGATGCAGCATACTACATTTAACGAACATAAACCAGGGCGTGCTTAAATCTTTCCGGAGTATGAGGGAGAATTTCCGGCATTCGATGAAAGTTAATAACGCTTCAACCACCAGTACTGTAGCATCAGATCCATCTGATGGAGATTTCAGCATTTAAGGCGTGCTCCATCTTTTTAGAATGATGATCTCTCGAAGAAAAAAAGAGGAATGTTATGCGTAAGAAAATCGTGAGCGACACAGTAAGATTTGACGGAAATTAAAGCAAGACATATTATTAATGAGTCATTTCAACGAATATAACAAAATAGTACATTAAAAAACCAAAATTTGAAAAAGTTTATAAATAATAATTATAAAATATGAAAGAGTTAATGCCTTTATAGACTACCTTTAATCTTCGTTTAACTTACTCTTCTTTTTCTAATTTTTAGCGTATACCAATCGTAATTTCGAAAATCTATAAATCGAAGTTATAGTTAAAAGTAGAAAGATACTTTCTCATTATCAGCAATTCAAATTTTATCTCTGCGCGATGATCGATTATAAAACAATGTAGATACAAAGACTGGCACAATCTTAAATATTGCACGACAGATGAAATGTCCGATGCTATTGTAATAACATTTGGACCGTAGGAATCAATTTTGGGTAGCATACAAATATTTTTACTGTCCCGACAGCGGCATCCAATTTCTCTCTCACAGCTCTGCGGCCGGTACAAGAGTTTCTTCTTGTGCATACAAATGCAGATCGTCGACGGTGGCGCAGATTTTACGAACATCGATCGCCAGGAACGGAATTGTTCCTGGAATCATATCGGCGTAGAGCTCTCGTGACCCTTATTCGCTTTTACCCCGACGAAAATCCACCGCGCTCTCGAGGACTCCTCTGATATATAGGCACTCGAGAAGACGACGAGGGGATGAAGCCTCAGCGACGAGAGGGAAACGCGAGAGAAGTCTGGGAAAAGGGGTCCTGATATTATCTCCAGCCAGCTTGGGTTTATAGGTTCATGTCGATAGGACACGTCGACAAGGGTGCACCTACATGAGACCCTATCGCTCGTATAAGATGCCTTTAGAGAACGCGCAGGCATCTGTCACGCTCTCGAACAAACATAAGAATCACTGTCGATCGCATTCTTATGAAATAAAAAGAAAGAAAAAGAGAAAGAGAATGTCGTGACAACAACGTGGTTAAATCAAAGAATAACCATCAGAATAACCAGATTTTGAACAACGAATACTTTTCGTTCCGATGATTATAATTTTGTGCGACTTTTAGAATATATTCGTTAAGATTATTCTTCAAATGTATTTGAGAAAGCGACACTGATGTATAATGTGCACTTTATACGCGTGTGGTGTTTAATACATTCTCGTGGATTCTTTTAAAGAAAGAAAATTTTTTTAAAAGAGTCTGTTCGCATTTTCGCAAACAGAAAAGAATACAGCTATCGGCTAGGTAACGACAGAAAGAGCGTCTCTCCCTGTTACGCAGTTAACTAGCTTCCACTTTCGAAGCAGCTTGTAATTCAAGACTCAAAAATTCCACTTCACGGCTACTTCCGCGCGGTTGTTTAGAAGCAGGTCGTCGTAAAACACGGTAGAATACGGTAAATACGTCGCAGTGTCCGATCGTACGACTGCCTTAACAAACACCGTATTAACCGGCTCATTGCATTTGCAGTTTAGCTCAACCGCGCGAACCAGAGCTGCACTTAAAGACGGAAGGAGGTGACGTCAGCATGAAACTGAGGTTAACACCTTGTTTAAGACAATCAGATTTCATGATGCACTTAATCTTTAAGTAAGTAAGTAGGGTGCTCAAAACACTCCAAATAGATTCTATTTTCATAGTTATATTTTTTAATAGCTGCATAGAGTTAAATTTACATTACTGTTACCTTTATGAAATAGAGAAATGTAAAAATAATGAACTTTAAGACCTCTAGACAAAACTTTTATTTTTCTTTTCCAAGATACGATTTTTAAAATAATTATGCTGTGGTTATCTACTTAAAGATTAAGCTTATATGTCAAACAATGTACGAAGAAAGGAAGGAAGAGAGTTATATGTAAGACTAGACTCTTCAGAAGACATAAAAAGACTAACACATACTCTTTAAAATTGCGCTATGAATTCGTTTAATTTCATATCGCATGAAAGGCAAATTAGAGAGAGAGAAGCAAAAAATATTAATAATTAATCATTAAAATCGCGAAAAAAAAGACATGTAAGGCAATTGTATTTATTTCTTTATGCAAGATGCTCTTTATGCTTTAATTATGTCTGCAAAAAATAGAAAGACGTATGATACATGGAAATGCTTGGGTTTGTTAGACCCTGGTGTGCAGTTTACGATTTTGCCAGAACGTGTACAGATCTTGGATTAAGGCGAGAGATTGTCGCATTGTGTAATTTATAACCCAGCGTAAATCCAAATTTACAACCGAGCATCGAAGAAGTAATACCGCGCACTCAACGAAATTACTGCTAGATTCTGATGTTTAATTAATTTGGGAAATGAGAATATACTTAAGTTTATACGAGTAGAACATATTTGTCGAAAGTCGAAAAATATGTGTGCATTTAAAATTTGATAAAAAGATAACTCATTGTCAGTAACATGTTATTAACGATAATAATAAAATAATGAATTAGTGACATATCTAATGCGATAATCCACGCCTCAAATACACGTGCTGCGGATTGGATCAGTTAATAAACAAATATGAAATACAGTTAATTAGCAAGTCAATAAGTGATTAATGATTATGAATATGCGAATTTCCATATGTCATTTATACGTAATTTTACATATATGCGATGATTTACAAAAGTCTCCAAATAAATGATAACTCTGCATGTCACTCCCAACGTCATAGTGATCAAATTTACTTCGTTTTTCATCGTAGTGCGTTTATAACTTTCTCGGAAGACGCTTGTAACAAAGTTTGTTCCGTATTTCGACCTTCGCAAAACCTCGCCAGTTTCGTAATTTACGATATCTGCAGATCCTCACGCATTAAAGTTCAGTTACATTTGCGACTACTAAGCGGCCACGTTCCTAATGCACAGCCTTACGGCAGGCTAGTAACTTTCTCACTTCGTGGATTAGCTCTTTAGGCAGTTGCCGGAGGCGTGGATAATCGCGCGCGACCCGTATGGGTGTAAAAACTACCAGGCATTACCGTAGGTATATCGTTTTATATGTCCGGCTCAAGAGAGGCAATTTATGCTTACAAATGATAAAGCCCATTTGCGTAAATAGCACTGGAATGCTAAGATTTAATGTAACGCGGCGAATCATAAATTCACGCATACAATTTAAAACTGATCATTTTTGCAAACGCAATTGCGTCGGTAATGAATTCAGCGTGAAATGCAAACTATAATGCACTGCCGCTAGAATATACGACTCGAAAAACAATAACGCTCGCAATCAACAGTTCGATGCGAAATGTGAACATTAATGTATTAGCAGACGCGATTTTTCAGCGCACTGCGTTGAGATTTCATAGCCGAGAATTCGCAGCAATTTCAATCCACAATTTTCCAGATTAATTCCGTGTGGCTTGATCCACGTGTCCCGAGTGTAAAGAACAAAAGTTATACTATTCACTATGTAAAAAATTATATTATTCACTACATGACAAAAAGTATCGAACGTGACACCCTTGGGAATCTAAACGGCAGCTTTTTACCAGGTCGAACCGTTTACCGTATCGAACTGGCAAAAACTGTCATTCAACCTTACAAATAACGACGCTTAAAAATAGACGGCCGAACATTGTTAGTGTGTTTGATTCGCGCGGGCATCGCGACGAGGGCATGGGTCGTAGACCTGATAGATCACATCAGAATAGGGACATTCTGCGTGAACACACGTTGGCACCACGTTCGAAAAAAGTCCGCCAGCAGACGAGAACACGTTGGGAACTGGGATGCCAAGCTTGGAACTCGGGCGCTCGAAAATTATGTGGTCGACTGATATATTTCCCATTCGCTTTGAATTAATGTATCGCCAATATTACGGCGATGCATCAAAAACCGCCTGACCCCTCCTCCACCGTGCCGTCTAAAAATTGCCGTTGTTGATGTATTGGAGTGCCACGCGAATGTACCGCCATGCACGGTGAATTGTGTTGCGTCGATCACGGTGGTGCACGACTGCGGTGTAACGTACACCTATTTCTTTTTTTTTTCGTTGACTCCTGCCGACTGACATTCCACACATGATGTTTATGTCGATATTACTCATGCAAACGCGCAATCTTTGCGTTGCGATAAAATTTCAATCGATCGATCATGTTATCCATCGTAAAAAATTGCGCGATTCAGGCGGACTTCTAGAAGCTCAAATAAAAAAATCAAATCGAAAAAAAAACATTCCTTCTATCGAATTTCATCCTACATTAATGCGATGATCCGTCGATACCATAAATGTTTAATTCCTGTGTAGTCTCTACGAGATTTCAGATTCTGATATATCTCACGCAGACGAGAGGATTATCGAATTGATAAATGTGATAATAGGCTTCTTTAGGGATATCTTGAGTTATTTACGTCAGATTTATCTTTATCTATTGCAGTTCTAAGCGTTGCTTTGCGGAGCATTAGAAATTAATAATCTGACCTGTATGCTAGAGCACGCTTACTCGCCGCAAGGAATATATGACGATACAACTGAGTGCAACTGAGAGAGAGATAGAGGATTCACATGATATATTTAATATGAGGCGGCGCGATGGCTTCTGGATATATTCCTATTAACGTCAAGAGATCGTATATCGGCTACTTGGGAATTCTTACGTCTTCGACGGCGATAAAGTCCGACGCGACTGTTAAAACAAATTTGTTATTCGAAGCTTAAAATCTTGGAACTTGAAATAATTGCATCCGAAACACATTCATCACCAAATCGGAGTGTTTTAAATCCCGCGAAACATTGCATCTTCTAGTACAAAGGCAATTTAAACGAATGGCCGTTTTTTTTTTGTGAAAAGAGAAGACAACGGGGTAGTGTTTTCCACACCGGACAACAGCACCATGGCCAGTTGCCATGGTTCCCATGCAATTAAAGAAATGGTACTTCGAAGGTAGATATATTCGCGAAGCCATCGTTTGCGTTACGTAAGAAGCTGTCCTCCATTTTCTTCTTCCTTTCGCCTTCGCCGTGTCTAATTCCCTTACGTTCTATTTTGCAGCGTTGCATATTTATGAGTTTCACAAGCAGCTAGCGAAAGGCGCTTTCAATACTCGTGCATTTTAAGCCAAAGGCTCGATTAGAAAACCCATTCTTTTCTCGTTGTTTATTCGCAACATCAAACAAAATGTTTCATTATTAACACTTTCGTTGACAATCCCTTATTTCGTTAATACGATAACTTATTAATCGCACTTATCACAATATTTCGTGATTAATAATCTATTCTTATCTTTTATTCTTTTTATTTTTGCTGCGTTAACAAAAGTGATGTAAAAATAATCACAAACTTGGTCACAAATTGTTTTCTAATGTATAGTTAAATAAAAAAATGTTCTCATAGTTTATGCAAATAAACTTTTTACTTTTGTGTGACCAGTAACTATAAATTATTTTTCCTTTCTTAATATGTAGAATCACAATAAAAACATTTAATTTTCTGTCTGCTACACATGCACTCAGCTCAACCGACTGTCCCAGAGCACGTGCATTGCGCTATAACGGACATATGTGCCGGATGTTGAGCGAATTTTCATTAAAACTTTACGACATTTTACGTACCGACGAAAAAAATGTCTTGTCATTCGTTTATAAATAGACTAATACTACTCTGCCGTCTGCCATATTTATTTTTGTGCTATCATAAGTTTCCGATATTATCCGATTAATTAAAATGCAGTTACATAAGATAAATATTCGCTGTATTCGCGATAGTTCAACGTTATCGAGTCTACATCGTGCGATCAGTCATCCAAAAAAAAGCTCAACGCGTCCATAAAAATACCATGTTTCTATATTATTCTGCACAGGCTCGATAAAACTGGAAAACGAAAAACCGCCAGATCGGAGTAATCCCGCGATATGTACTCAACGTTACCGTATATACACGTATCGAATTATAGACGTGCATCAGCGACGGATCGAATACAGGACATATTCAATATGCGGCGCTTGCTATTTGCATAGTCATCGAACGTGGCTGTATTGGACAGAGCGAGAAGAGAAGCACAGAATGAAGAGAGAAATTATCAACGATAATGAGAGGGAGATATAGAGTGGGAGAGAGAAAATAGTAGGATAGAAGCAGAGTGAAAAGCGATGGTCAGTAGTGCTTTGGGAATAATCAGCGCGAGGCAAATGCATCCGATATTCCATGGAATTGACCCTTCCATGACTGGCCGAAAATGCAAACAATGATGAAATCTCCGTGAGGACCGAACGATTATACTCTCGGGATTTTGCGTAACGTTAATATCCGCGGCGATGCTTGACGTGACCTGATATTCGTTGATAATCACCGTGTCCAATCGGTCGGATTACTGTTGTTCCGCGAGTAGTACCGATTTTCTCACGAGTCATCCAGATGCGATGCATCAGGATCTGTTCGGCAGAAAAAGGCAAACTTCGTATCGATATTTTTTGCACTGGGAATTATTTACACGCACATTATCTGGTTTCGAGCGAACGAATTGTAAACGGAAATTGTGAGGGCTCGAAGATAATAGAACGCGCCAACATGCGCGTGATTATCTGAGCTTCCGTAATGCGCTTAGCGTGATTAAAAGAATAATTAATGGAACGAGATTCTACGAGAAGGCATGTGCCCATTGTAGCAATAAATGTTACGCTGATACATTTATTAACCATGGAAAGTCATTTGACAAACTATTAAGCTAAAAACACGAAACAAAATGTAAGCACCAACGTAGCAATAAATTAGCACGCTTTGTGAACTTCTCTCGTAAAGCATGTCATCCCATAATACAAATTGTGTACGTTATAATTATATGTCGAAAAACAGTTCATATGAAATTATATCTATTCATAAACGCCATTCCTTTCACGACACATATACACGTATATAAACTACGTCTACATTTATTACGCGATCACAGGTATTTAGAGCTATTTAATTACAACATCAGAACAATATAAAATCGTAAATTCGTTATTTTTTAAATAATTTTTTATTTCATTAAATGTTTATTGCACGATCAAATGTTTCTTATATATGTATAATTATTTAATTTTTATGTGTGGAAATCGCCGTAGTTAATGCAAACATTACTGCGTAATACTAATATTTACACATAAAATAAACATGCTTTTCACGCTAAAAGAGAAATGAAGATATCCCAAGCTTCATATAAACATAATGTAAACATCCGTTTATTAATATTGAAAAGCATACTCGTCTCGTTATATGGTTTAATAAAAAAGAATTATGAATTTTCAAGGAAAAAAGTAGATAATTTTCCTTCTCTCTTCCATTCTAAAATATAAATCCCAAAGTATAAGATAAACGCGATTAGGAGCAACTGATTTATTTTCATTTATGCGAAACAACGCTATATTCAATTTTCCTCACTTTCAAAGTTGAAGCACGTGCCAGTATCAATATTCACTGTGAATTATATTATATAACACAGCGGGCTATTCAGCATGTACCAGATCTCTCGCGATGAAGGGACCGGCGCGCACCAGTCAGGGGCCTAATTCTTATTCACGCGGCGTAAACCGATCTCTTTAATCGGTACCCCAACCGGAATTTAAGATTTCTCAAACTGCCTTTTCTGGTCCCAGGTAGTTTCCGTTACCAGCGGCATCTTAACGATTTCAAATCGCTTGCTCCATCCCATTTCGTTTCGCTCGTGATGATCGCCAATTCAGGACATTTTCAATCCTTTTCACCTTTGAACATCTCGATCGTTATTAAGAATTCGGTGGAAAGAGCTAAAAAAAATAATAGAGCGTTTACCATTTTCTGATTAATAAATTTCGAAAGGAAATGAAAAAAAAAAAAAAACAGATATCTACGCGATGGATTAGGGCGAGTAGGAAGAAAAGAAGCGCAATCTTAGAGTGCATGCCAAGACGCAGGAGAAATTGCAAAATGGAACGAAGTTGCAGCGGAATTCGAGCGTTGGTAGTTTATTCCCGTACTTTAATTACCTAGTTATCCCGGCGATTTACATAATGTACCTTGCCCATCCTATGCGGCATCGACTCCGCAGGCGAGGATTTCCAATCGGTTCGACTCCCTCGTGGATACCTAATCGTGCCGAAGGTAGCGTATAAGGGGAGGAGGATCCATGAGGAAGGAAGGGCACTCCAAGGCTATTAATTCCTTTAGGCTGCGGATCGTTATAACCCATTGTTCCCTACGGAACTCGCAGCGAGCCGTTCGTATAGCAGTGATATGTAGAGGCACGCGCACGGATTCGCGATCTCAGTAACATTGTAGTCGGCTCTAAGTTTGTAGATTTAAAGGCATAAATTGTAGACTGCGAATAAATTTGTTGTTAAATGCATATCTTCGTTGATAGTTTTATGCTAGTTTTATGCTGTAATTAAAGTATCAAAATTGTGTCGTATTTTTCCAGCTATAATTTTTAATGTCTTTTGAAAACAAATAAAAATCAAAATTTTTTAAAATATTTAATTAAAATTAGTAACAAACAAAAGTAATGACAATTTTAAGATATGTATATACGCTATATGTGACATATGTGTCAAAAATTGATGTTATATATGTTAAACAATCCCAAAGCATAAGAAAAAATCCCAGATTAATTTAATAAGTTCTATTTAATTGAAAATAACGAAATATGTGTAGGTACGCGTTGTTGTTTGTGCTTCAGATTGCGCAATTACTGAGTGTAGCAAACGCAACAGATACAATATTCGGATTATGATTTATATCGATGTATTGTCACGAATAAGTCATATATATATCATTGTTGTATGCGTATAATATGAATGCAATATCACATTGGAAAGCTAATTCGGTCTCATTTGCTTAATATAGAGCTCATTCTCAGTCTATCCTATATACCTCGACATTATCAGTGAAAGCGAATATCCTATCACGTACCGCATGTGATAGATATGTGGCATTATATAGCTATCGAATAGATACATAGATCAAAATAGATATACTGTGTACATCACGTCCTATTATGTGTCACATGAGTTGGACCTATAGAACGGAATATATAGCGAGATGCGTCTTACTGCACACCGCTGACGACGGAAAGCAATCATCGATACTTTAATATTTCATACAAGCGTACCTGCATTTCTACCTCAAGGTATAGAAAGAGACTATATCTTACGAACGCGCGAGCATGACGTGCAGAATATTTCGAAAAAATTATCAACTGGTGCTTCTTGCATCATCTTTAGGAAAAAAGAAATAAATAATATTTCATAA
Organism: Mycetomoellerius zeteki; assembly: GCF_001594055.1. NCBI lineage: Eukaryota > Metazoa > Arthropoda > Insecta > Hymenoptera > Formicidae > Mycetomoellerius > Mycetomoellerius zeteki. Next base: position 3,201,979 of record NW_017257294.1, read on the forward strand.
AATTTATTAGTTTCTTTTAAGAATATATCAGGTGTATAATCTTCGTAAAAAGTGCTTAAAATTAGAAATTTATACTTTCCTATAAAAATAAATGTTATATTAATATGAAAGTTCAATAAGGTCAATATTTATATTTAACAATACAATTATAGTTTAAATCAAATTTTTTCATTTTTTATTTTCATTATTTTCTAAAAACATGTTTATTTCTTATTGAAATAATTTCTGATCCAGGTTTTAAATTGCCGTCTTTTTATACTTTCAAATATAGAAAAATCTGTAATTTTTTCATAATTTTTTCATTTTGTTAAAAAGTATTAGGGTACATCTTTAATGTTCAATTAACGACATTTAACGAGGGAACAGAGAAGGCGAATCTCTTACAGAGAATGACTTTCCATATTAAACCGATCTTCAGTGACTTTACTTTAAGTGTGTTAATAAAGCATTGTAAGTAGATTCTATAGTTATTATCTAAAGAAAGAGCAGAAGAAAATAAAGGGTAGAAAGGAAGTTCTAGAGTAAGTTCTAAACCAATAAACTTCGTATTTCTGCATGGAGATATAGCTTTTAGTAAATGATCATAGTACCAGTTTAAATATTGTTGCGAAGTATCTCATAATGGTTCTTGAAGAAGAAATATCATTCCTCCTCATACATAAAATATAAGATAATTTGAAAGTTATCTAAAGATCTTATATTTTCTTTGCGTTGTTTTCATAAAATACTCTTTCCAGTTGTTTATAATTAGTTCATAATTAAGCTTCCTCTTGTATTATTTATATAAAATCTAAAAAAAGCGACGACATAAATTGCTGAGTACTCCGTGTAATATTCTTTTTCTATTTTCGTCAACAGATTACGATCATGCGACATGGGCACTGAAACCCCATGTAATGTATTAACAAACACGACACACCTTCAGTACAAAGTTAGCTCGTTTATATTCTTTTTGCTCGCACGCAAAAACCGTGGTGAGATTACGGCTGTGCGGGAATGCTTTCAACGATAAACTCTCGCATTATGCATAAGTCTCTTTTGGCGCGAGCGTTGTTATTTCTATGAATTTCAAACTGCATTCACGCGTTTCTATCTCCGAGCGCACATGTACACGGGTTTACGCTCATGGAATCGAAGATTAGCGTACGCGTCAACTCTCACGATTTCGAAGACACGCATACTCGTGGATCTCGCATATGCATCGGACTCGGCCGTGCAAGATCCCACGGAGGCCGAAGAAAACGTGACCAGACGATCATAACTTGAAAGTAGCCGGCGAACAACTGCTAAGGGGCGGGTTAACGAGGCCGCCCTGCGAGGGTTAATGGGTTAACAGGACAACGCGAGGCCTGCTATATCGTAGTAGCGTCGTCCCTAATTCACAACGCGTGAGAGCCGGCTTTAAGAAGGATACGAGGCTCTCGAGTTCTGATAAAGTGACCTTTCTTCCCGACAACATCGCGATTAAACGAACGTAAATGTAGAACTACTCCTCGCGCATACGAATATTCATCTTGTGTTATGCTAGTTATAATCTTTATTTTCGACTTTTAGTATTAAGATTTCGATTTACTATTTATTAGATTTATCATTTGAAATTAGCATTCTTTAATACAATATATAGGAAGAAATTATAAACTTACAATTTAAAATGAAAATAAAATTAACATCCTATTTACAAGCGAATTTCTTTTTTTTGGTACATTATAACAAAAAATTCAAAGTAGCGCAAATGCAAAAGCTTAAAAATTTTGTGTTTAGATTTGAAAAAGCTACAATCTCCTCAAATCCCCGAGTTGAGGATGAATGAAAATTCTTCATTATCCTGCGCGCGAGAGATGAAAAAATAAAATTTTTCAGAGTACCAAGCGTTGTTACTTGCATCTTTAAAAGCAAGTCTGGACAAGTGCATTCGTTTATTTACTCTCTAAATCTGAATCAGTGGATAATCACTGATATCAGTGCCAAGTATGCCACTGATAATCAGTGAATGAAATGTGAGATCCTTAACCTAGCGGAGCTTTATTATGTGATCTAACCACTTTGTTTTAGTGCATAAATTCAATAAATATGGAATTGGAAGATTGAAATTAACATGCAAATATCAGTATTTTAATTATATAATGCTCGAATATTCTTCCTTTTTTAATTGAACTTCACTGATTATCAGTGCCAAGTATGCCACTGGGTAATTAGTGACTATCCACTGATTCAGATTTAGAGAATACATACCTCATAGTTGTTACCCACACGTATTTGTTTATACTCGTATCTTGTGAGAAGATACGAAGAGTTGTAGCGCAAAGTAAACGCAAAAGGTGGAAAATTGCGAGCAATAGAAAGAGAGAGAGATGAGAGGAGGAAGACAGAAGCGTAAAAGAAGCGACAGAGGCAATCCAGATACGAAACGAAGCATGTCGTGGGTTGAGTTTACTCAAATCGAGTAGAGGGTCTCGGGAGGTGACACAACTGACACCTCGTAATACCGAGGCTTGGACCGCTGCCAGTTTGCATAAGAATTGCACATCCCATGCACCCCCGATGCGCTGGTAACCTCCGTCTCTACCGCAGCTTGCTATCCATTCGATAGTCAATACGACGTGACACAACATGTCGCTACGTGCACGTTCCCGGTTTGACGCTTCCAATCTGCGTTATATAAGGATAAATCAATAGAATATCATAGCTACATAAAGAATGCGACTCTTTTACGATGTTATCTCGGAAATGAACGTTATATATTTGTTGGTGAAAATACAGTTGTAACGCGCGGATTGTTTTGTCTCAAAGATGGAAAATTTTGAAAAGCTTTGATCCTCTTTTTTTAAAAAAAATTTGTTTCCACACACACACACACACACACACATAAAGAGAGAGAATTTGAAATACGTCTACCGATAACCACTAAAATGTACAAAGTTTTTAAATTGCAATATACAAAATAAAAACAAGTATATAGAATATTATTTTGACAACTGTTCAATATATATTGTGCATTGATATTGTGCATTGAAACTGGAAAATATTACAAGACTTGCAAATATTTCTCTATAATTATTTATGAACGATAATTAAGGCCGCCAAAGGTTTGGTGGCAAAAGTAATTCTTGGCAAAAGACATAACTGCACAAACACACGCAAAGCGATTCCCGTGGTGATCCATGATGTGACGACCGCCCATCCTCAGAAGAACTGTATTTATCTCTTGCGCATACGACCGCCGACTTTAAACGGTATTCAGTGTACCACCGATTATGCAGAATTTACGGTGCATGTTATTTATCGACTATTGCATTTCAGATCAATTTTGCCCTCTAATTCATATCCGTGCAAGCGGCTTATCGTAGATACAAATCCATGCGAGATCATGGACGCTTCGATTATCATAAGAGATCTCCCATATATGTTCCTCTCGCGTAAAACGACAGGAAGATCTTATCTTTCCGCCACTGTTACTCAACGGTGTCATCCGTTTGTTATCCATCGTCGATTGATTCTGCCACACGAGATTTCACGCGCGCACTATACAATTTTCGCTCCTTCCGTAACTTCAAGCAACCCTCGAACAAAGTAGCGGGAATTCTGCTACACTTCTATGATAATCTCGCGCTCGCGTGATTCTTATTTGAGACGATCCTCTGAAGTTACCGGTTTCATTAATCTCCACACGCACGATCTGATACTAAATCAGTATACGCTGCTCAATAACGCATTTATGGCGAGACGCTATATCATGCTCGCACCTTTTTTATAATCCACACGTTATGGTTTGCAACATAGTGCCTGGAATTGCTCATACAGAACGTAATCGTAAGAAAGCGAGTTAATCGCATAATATATCTACGAGCATACAAAATATACCGGCGTACTTATATCAGACGATATTACATTAACATGTAACGAAGCGGAAAATCGTAACAACAGTTGTTATTTAGAATATACATGCACGTATGCGTCATCTTATCTCGGCAAAATGTACACGCAGGTGTATGTGTTTCATATTGGGCGCCCCTAACTTCTCGAGTAAAGTAACATGTAAATTTCTCCGCTCTTGATCAGCATGGCACTATCAGCCAAGTCATTATTCGCGAGATCTGATTCGCGAAGGCATGTCGTCGTTCAGCGCTTTGGCAGATATCGCAGCTTCGACGAATAAGCGCGTGTACATGTTGCAGTGCTCTCATTTACTGTCCAGCGATTTGAGGATTTCAGGTCAAATTCTTGTCGTCCCGTTTCACGAAACGTTTCACTCTGAAATTGCTATTTCTCCTCTCGATACACGACTCTATCAATTACATTAGTTTTTACTCGAACGGAAAACTTAACTTCTTGCTCATTGGGGCTAAAAACCTCCGGGTGATCTTCATTCTCGTAATCGCAGGGAAAAAAATCGTAATTGCATCGATTTGAAACCTTTCCCGATTCGAAGTTAAGTTCCATTAAGCTCCACTTCTTACTGGCTGATACGTTCATATATCTCGATGACGCAAGCAAGAGTCGATTCCATCGAAGCTTCGTCCTGTTTGACAGCTCGTAAAAACTCAAATAGTCGTGCAAGATCATGTTCATCAAAACCAACTAATGTTTCAGAACAGTTGCAACTTTATAATGTTTCTTTTGATAGTCTTCATTTAATTAAAAGAAAATGATAAGAAACAAAACCAATCCTTTGCTGTTATTATTTTAAAGCCATTGCTAGTAATAAGTACATTGGGTTTACCAATTTAATTTCTTTCATATTGTGCTGTCATTTGCTTCTTGATTAAATTAAATTTTATTAAATATTGTCCTTTTTTAATTCGTAATAAAATTTCATGTTTCTTTAAAGAAAAGAAAAGCTACTACTGACGTGAAAGAACAAATGATACATCTTTCAACCTTTTCTTTATACAAATTGTGGAAAATACAGCACGTTCCTTTCAAACGTAATTATGGATAATTTATATTTTAAATTGCCTTCTTATATGTTAACGTATCATAGCGTTACTTATCTTTGTGCTGACTAAGAACGCATGTCCGTAGACGATGTCTGATTTTATCTATGTACATCGACGTTACTACCGATCAAAGAACTGCTGATCCCGCGAGGCACTGTAAGTTTAAACTGTCTATGACTACACGGAATTTTACAAGGACCTTCTTTGACATAGTCATCCTTACATGCAGATCGAAATTCTGCGGACAATACCCGTGGTGACTATCAATTCGCATACTAGATTACATGCCAGCCTGAATCGATCGTTTTTGTCAACGTTTGAATTTTATATTATTATATTATATATTGTACATCTAATAACCCGAGATATACAGGAATATTGTTTCTGTTACATTAAATTTTAGTGACAGATTCTTTATTGAAGTTGTTAAAATCAATTAGAAATATAAAATCATCGATTACCACGCAGTTTTCTCATTTTCAATATTATATAATACTTTCGTAAATCAGTTTTTATAAATTAAGATTCAATAATAAAAAAATAAACTTCTACTTGAATTTTAAATTAAGAAATATAATTTTGTTATCTCAATTCATTGTGCCCAGAAATCAAATTTGTCAAACGCCTCTCATAATTTAAATTGCTCCGAAATTGTCGATACCTTTACCTATATTCTTATCCAGAAAAAACACAAATTGATGAAAGAATCCGTCATTAAATTTAAACTCAATTTCACGGGGCAGCCATGTATGCGGATGAATGAGTGAACGGCACGACGATGGAAAAATTCTCTTGCGAGACCGCAATACATCTAATTAATCGCCATATCTCACGGGAAAAACTCGGCTTTATTAAAACTGCGTTAAACGAGATGAATTTACGGAATCAACAAAACTTTTTCTCGCGCTACGCAGCGAGAATAATGCGAAAAAAGAGGGAACCTTGTAATAAGGCGACATCTCAGGAGCTTCTGTCTTGAGGAGACAAGAAAATTCCACTCGGTATCCGCACCACCCACCATTTTCTCTACGGAAATTTTATTATGCTTCCGTGAAGAGTTCCCTCGCGCGAAGAACGAGCGAGAGATGAGGAAGATGAGGGACGACAAAATGAAGAGAGAGAGAGAGAGAGAGAGAGAGAGAAAACTCAAGTGTCTTTTTCCTTTTCACACTAAGACGATATTTTAAATTTTGTATGTTGAATGTGTGTTTCGGAATATCCATGCATAGTTCCCTTCGATAAAACGGGATGATGGATATTCTTCAAGTTTGCATTGTACTTACTTAGCGTATCGCAACGAGTGTATTGTGCATTCCCGGAAATTACCGATGCATTAAGAAAGAAACGGTCTCCAACTTTTATCCAGAGAGTTACGGCCATGAAATAACGGTCCATCGTTTTTAATTGCGATCCTCGAATGCTTCTGGTAAACACAGGGAGCGAGAGATGATAAAGTAACGTCATTAACAACTGCATAATACTATTAAATGTTATCACTTTTAATCAATACTTCAATACTTCATTAATGGAATTATGCAAGTTTAACGATACGTGTCACGTGAAATATTGTGCTACACACAGGAAACGATTCAAGTCGTATGTTTCCGAACAAATCATTATATTTCGTGATATTCCGAAATTTCACTGAGAGGTTTATTGATTGCATTTCATCAGGATGCAATACCGAACCAACCATGCATAACAGAGAAGAGCATTTAATTTCAATGACTAGCATTAACACGTAAATCTGCTCGAGGTAGATTATCCTTGAAATGTCGTGCATTCCGTTGAAAATCTGGCTTCGCGAAGAAAAAAAAAAGACAATCTGGAGACCTTCGGTGAGTGAAGTGAGAACTTCATCGAAGTTCCCGCTATCAACTTTCAAAAACTGTTGAGACCGCCTCCGTTCTTTGCCATCGTGTAAGACTTTTCGTGAGTTTCACAGCGTACACACTTACGTACTTCACATACGGTACGGTGCAGATCAAAGTAATGGAAATTTCTTCATCATTCCACCGTCTTGTGAGAAGCTTTCATTACGCAGATTTCGCGTGCGCTCGCCCTGACTTGAATGCTTTGCAGAATATTACTTTAGAATTTCCATAAGAACGCTTAACTCAAACGATCGCTTCACCTTGTCCCAGCTTCTCCTTACCTCTCTTTCTTTCTTTCATTCCCTTCCTCCTCCTTCTCTCTTCCCCTCCTTGTCTCCATTGAACTGTGGTCCAAACATATTTTTCAACGCCTTTTATCACTCAACATTCTGAGTAAGTGCTTCTCCTTTATAACCCACTGTACCAAACGTGAATTCATTCGAACCAATACCTAATTCAATACCAACTGCCTTTTCTCCTTCCGTTCTTTCTTCACGGACCGGCGCTCGTGAGTTTCGCATTTACGGAAATCTCGGTAGTGAGTTGTGCCGCGTATTCATGAATCACATTTTCCGTAAAATAGATCCGCCAAACCGCCGTCCGCCACGGCACGCTGCCTTCTCGACAGAATCTATTGTGGAGTCGACACTACCCGTCACTTCGCCGCACGTCTTCTGAATCAGAGATACTTTAACGTGACAAGAGGAACAGTTTAAACAATAAAAAATATTGTTACATAATCGATGAAAAGAAATTATTAAATTATATCAAAATAACAGTATTGTATTAATTGTAAATTTATTAAATGTAAATTTATTAAATGTAAATTTATTAATTGTAAATTTATTAAATGTTCCATATGCCTAATACCAAGGTTTATTTGTTTAAAATATAAATATTTTTAAATATTAAAATATAATATTAAAGTCTTAAATATGATAATTATTTTCTGTTATATACGTGAATTAATCAGTCGGAGGCAAACTTTTTGTAGTTTCTTTGATGCATAAGAAAGAAACGCTAAAAAGTTTTTCTTCGTTTATTTTCTGTGTGCGTGAGCGCGCAAGTATATAAGATACTTTTTTCTTTCTCTAAACCTGCTTTTATAATTTTCTTCATAATTCGAACGAAAATAATACGCTCACTAATAAGCAGCTTTTAAAAAACTGCTTTCCTTAATTATTGAATAACGACGAAGTCATTGAGAGTCTATTTTTACAATGAAGTGCAAGAGTTTAGAAATGAGATTGTGGAAGAACCCGACATTCCTCCTCGGCAGCGGCAATTTTACTTTGCCAAGTTAATTAAAACCTCATCCCGATAACATCGAAAACTGAGCGGTGTAAAGTAAGCAATGAAGAAGAACTGTAGTTACGATCTCGCCGAAAGAAATTTTGATTATCGTAGTGATATTTTTTATTCTGACATTCTACATTTTATATCTTATATTTTAACATTCGAAAATGTAGATTATGCATACTAATGTAATATCAAATCAAATTTTTAATTATCTCTTAATATAATTTAGCTATTATTTAATATATACAAAAACTTTTACATTACGATTAATCCAGATTAATTAAAAATTTTTTTATCTCCTATCTTGTTAAGGGGATCCTAAAGCCGTCTGTATATCGACTAAATATCATAATTTTTGTATAACAAATACTTTTTTGTCTTTCACAGATTCGCGCGAAAATCCTTTTTCAGGATTAAAGTATACACATTAATACGTGTTTGTGAGGTGGAGTTTATGCCGAGAACGATAAAAAATTTTTCTTAAGATTTCAATTTCGAAATTTTTTGTCGTTCTCGGCATAAATTCCACCTCACACACGTATTAATGTGTATACTTTAATCCTGGAAAAGGATTTTCAAATCTGTGAACAAGAAAAAAAGTATTTGTTATACAAAAATTACGATTAACTCGGTAATACAGACGGCTTTAGGATCCCCTTAAGCTGTACAATTAAAAGTGATAAATCGTGTTTTATTCGAATAAATCGTTGTTTTTATATTATTTAATAGAAAGATTAAACGCACTGGTGCACTTTTCGAGGTTCCTCGCAATTTAACACAGTTTCGCTGTCGAGCAGCGTAACCAAGGCACTGAATATCATGTTTGTACCAGAGTTAAAATTAAAGCAAGATTGTAATTATGTACATTTTGCAATACGTACATAGCGAGACGTAATCAGCGACTCGAATTATACAAAGGAAATTCTACGAAAATTCTGTTGAAGTACTAAGAAATAAATCAGCTATGTATCTAAACGAATCTTTTAAAATGCATTGTATCGCGAGTGAGCGATACTATTAAATTGGCGAAAGTTCCGTTCATATAATAGATGAGAAGCTTGAAGAATTTCTAACGCGCGCTTTATTTTGCCTATAAGATGCGCGGCCAGCGCGTATCGTGATTATGATATTCACTAAGAATTTAAGGAATATCAAATTACGAATACCGTGAGGCTACTCGCGCGCGTCCTTCTCACAAATCCATCGAAATTTCATTAGACCGGAGTGCATCTTTTCATACCGCCGCAAGTGAAAAGTTGACTTAAGAAACTTTAAAGCCCGTGGAGCACTTTATGGATCAATTATTAGTTGAACGAAGTAAGTTGCACCGACTTCGGTAATGTACCATCCCATCCCGCTTAAGGTATGGGCGCGCCATATAGCTTAAGGATTATGCACATACCGACGTACGAAGTCGAACGTGGATTAAATTAATGATGCAGCATCTATGTTAACTGTATGAAGTAGTTAGCTAATAGTATACGTTAGCAACAAAGGGCGGTCTTGCATAATTTTGAATGCGTGCTGCTTGAAATTCGCATTCACCCCAAAGTTTATGTTGACGCTACACAATAATCCATTTGCCTAATAATTACGTAATACATCTTCTTCCTTTTCATTTTTATGTTTAATTTCTACTCCTATCTTATTATAAATTTTCACGAAACAATACTAATTATCAATTAATAAATTAATATAATATAAATTAAAATTATTATTGACTCAGTATATAATTGTAAATTTATATGCAAAGGTTTGAAATTAATACAAGCCAAGATTAATTAGTTCTTCACCAGTATATAAAATCCAAATTATCTTTCATACGTCAAAGAAGATAAATTATATATACATTAATACTTGCTTTTAAATAATTATACGTAATGATAATTAAGATAGTTAATGCGAAACTATTATTGTTTACTCGCAAACATTGCTACTCTTATTACGAAGCAGTCAAATTGATTGTTGATTTATTAACGTAATGATTATGTGGAAGCTATTTCACTTTAATTAAGAGTAAAATTTATAGTACTGCTCAAATTACACGTACAAATTTAATATCCACATTTTACAATAATAATAATAATACAAATAATTAGTATAAATTAGTGTTTGATTATGTATGAGATCAAGTTATAAGCAATTTAACGATATTTTTTCCTTTAAATCGCCTCTCATACGCGGCATGGTGCAGATTTCGATCAATATATCACAGTTATCATAAATAGGCACTTACAACTAATAAATAGTGAAGGAAACGCAATATAAGTTATCTCACGATCCTATCGTATGCGGCTATAACCGTGGCTAAAAGCTTTTAGTATGTAAAGTACGGGATGACCGCCGTCCATCGCAACGATATTATCGATGAAATACGAAACGGAAGGTAGACAGAGATGGAAAAAAAAAGAGAGAAAGAGAGGTAAGCAGAAAGAGTCGGAAAGGAAGAAAGAAGGAGAGAAAGAGATAGTTGAAAAATAGAGGAACGAGAAGATCGGCGGAGTATGTGATTTCACACAGGATCGAAAAGACGGAGAGGTCCCCTCTTTCGACCATTAGAGACCGCACACATATACTACATATATTTATACTCTCAGCCAGTTCTCGAATGGCCAACGGAAGCGTGAAATTCCCAATTTCTTTTCTCACCCGACGAGAATATCCTAGCTAGCGGTTCCTGGTCTTCCCTTTTCCTGCCACCCACATAGATATGCATGTGTATGTATGTGTGTATACGCTTTTGTGCGTGTGTGTGGATATGTACATAATATAGTACATACGCCTGTACCCATGCGCGCGTAGATCCGTGCGTCCTTCCGAAGCTCTTGTCTCCTTTCGTAGGCGACACGAATCACGAATCTCGAATTGGATGGATAGCGGTAAAAGGAGCAATGAACGGGTAAGGTGCGGTGAGGGGCTTATACCGGAGGAAATACCCGGTGTAATTTCTGCTATCCGTCTCTAACTCTCGAGATGGTCCTTGTATACGCCCCCGTGGGAGACACCTGTTTCCCCGTATCGGTTTGAATTCCTCTAACCCGAGGTGACTACACTCCGCGGATCGATAACAGCGGCTGCCTGCAGAATCGTTCGCGTCTACAGAGACTTGCCAGAGAAAGGCCGGAGATATTACGTTTCTCAGATAAACACATCCTACACCCAATTATACAAGACAAACAATTCTTAGTAACGACATCCGCGATCAGGAAGACGCGCTGACTGGCAATTTCTTTGGTGAAACGACAATGAAATGCAAGTCTAACGCGATAATCATGGTCTCTCTGAGAGACTATTTGTTCTTGCATCGAACGCGATAGTTAAAATGATGATAACATTAGAGAAATATATAAAACATAATTGAATTGCGTGGAAACGTTTTGTGAATTCATTTATTCTTGAACCGTATCAAAATGTAATTTATTTATTTTTCTTTCAAAATAACTGTTAAATTAATTCATATTATATTTTATGACTATTATGTCAAATCTCTATTTTCATTACCAACAAGGAAAATTAAATATATCAAGTATTAATACATATTAAGTACAAATTAACTCTATATTAAATAATAATAATAATTTTAATATTCTCTTAGGCAAGAAAAAGAAGGTATAAAAACAACGCAGTATGTCTAAATAAATATGAAAAACATAAAAAGTGAAATTTCTTGTAATTAATGCGTATAAAATTGAGCAATTTTATTAAATAAATAGGTAGGTTTAATATTAAGGAATTAAAAACAGCATCTCTTTCTTCATGAATTATATGCGGCGATTAAAGGACAAGAAGAAATATTCTTCAAGCATCAAGAAACTTTAGAGGTGCTGAGAAAAATGGACTTAGCCGATTATTTAAAGCAAGTAAATTACTTTTTCCATCGTGGAGAATGAAAAGATAGAAATACTGTGCGACAGCGGAAAATGCGATAAAAGGGATTACACAAAAATTATCAAAGCCTTGTATATTATATAATGTATAATGATATGTAATTAAATAGATGTTCTTGATAAAAAATTTACTTCATTGTTTATTACGTTCCGCTCTAAGATATTGTATTTTCTATAAAATCTCACGGAGATTTTTAGGAATATAGTCACGCGTTTCCTCGGGAAAAAAGGAGACAGCTAGAAGCAATCTCCGCCAATCGATATCCTGGATATCCTTCAGCCTTCTGCGTCTTGTGAAACATTTCCTTCCGGCTGAAATCTTAGCGACCTCCAAGGACTTGAATATCGGTATTCGGATCAGGATCGGTGGACCTCGAAGCCTCGCGGCTCCGATTGAAATGTTCTCTGCGGCGAGCGTACCAGCTGCCGAAGCCGCTTTGGCTTGCGGTAACCATGAACTTCCGCCTCTGTTCTGTTCGGTTCCGCGCGCTTTCCTGCGCGCACACATACACGTTTCAACGATCGTGTCTATCGGGGGGGAGGATCCCGTAGTCCTCGAACTTATACACCTTCATCTAAGTATGTATCTACGTAGGCAACTCAGTGGTACACCGACGCGAGATACGTACGGCCGTTCGTCGAGCTCCGCGAGCGTGACCACTGCGTGCACACAAAAGTATGCGTGCACCTCGGTAAGCCACAAGTGTAAAAAAAGGCCGCCCGATACCAGTGCGCGGCGAGGCAGCGAAGCGTAGAGTTGAAAATACAAGGAACCAAACGCGGTAGCGAAAGACGGAGGCAGGAAGGAAAGAGAAGACGTCGTCGAAATGACCGCGGATGAAGGGAAGGAGAAGTGGTGTGGCCGGGAGCACATAGGGTCACTGGGACCATGGGACATCACGGTACCGCAACGCAGGGATGCGGATGTGCTTAACCCCCCAAGAAGATCCTCTTCGTCACCGTACGGGAGTTTAACGAATGTATTCCCCGACGAAGTGCACAGCGTTGCATTTTCGAGGCGGACGATGGATCGACGCTGTACACGCATTCGTTCCGGTATGTCTTTTAACGGTCTAAGTAGAGAAGGGTTGATGCGCGCTAGGTGCGCTGGCGGCAGATATACGTCTGAATAGGAAACGTCAAATAAATAAATCTCGCGAAAAGATCCACCGTTACTTATTAACGCTGACAGATCTTCATTGCTGCGTGCGCACATGCGTGCGTGCGTAGATATGTGTATTCTAATGTACCTGCGAGAAGAACGGCAATGTACGCTAAATCGTAGGGAGCAGGAAAATGGGCGAGTTGAATAATGCTCGGTTAATATCGATTACACCGGTCGAGGAACTTAGCCGCTCGCGGCCGTAGGAAATGATTTCGCGGAGCGAGCTTATAGCCCCCATCGGGCCACTAAGAGGGAGAGAACAGGGGACGTGAAGCATCTCCGTTAAGGCAACATATTAATATCCTCTCTATTTAGCGAAGCGTTTACTGCTTACGCGCTGTTCACCGATAGTCAAGACGTGCCACGCTGGCGGACATAATTAACTATAACACCCAAGTCAAAGGAAGCCGATCTCCGCGGTATCGTCTTTTTCCTTTCAGTTTCTCAATTTTGTGCTCCTCAGTCCCGTTTAATCTCGGACAAGACAACGTAGAACACGCACGATGCATCAAATTAAAGGTCAAACTTCATCGCGCGTATTCGTCTTCGATTTCCGACGTACAGACAGCGATCAGGAAGGATTGTGTGGTACACACAATGTGTACACGAAGAATAGTTAATGCCGACTAACGGTTTTATATGAATACACGAAACGCTGCTTTGTTTTCTCATATCATCAATTTTCTCACGTAAAATCTTAACCCCCTTCAAGATTTATATATCAAAGAATGTTTGCGATATTTTTGTTATATATAGTTCAGGATTAATATTGATAGCAGATATTAAAAAACGATTTTATATTAGAAACGAGTGAAACGGAATAAAAATTCTTTACATAATACATAATACACAAGTAAGAAAATAAATTTTCTTTATAAAAAAGCTTTATAAGAAACATTCCACGATTATCATTCTTATATATATATTTTTGTTACATGCATTTATATCTCTAATTATAAAAACATAAAATTAACTAAAAAATATATAACGACAATATTTTTTAATTAATACGCTCAAAGTAGTCGCTATATATTCCTACGTCTACAAAAGAACATTAACCAAAGATGACACCTATACAGATTTCACCCACGCGGCTGTAGAATGTTTCGCAGAACAGGATAATTAACTGTCATGCAAAGCCTCTCTTGCATCTTGTTATCTTTCTCGTCGAATGGGCATGAGCTCTTTGCTCTCCGGCAACCTTCTGCCCACCGATGTAGAATGCGAACAAGCGGATAAACGACCCCCCGCGCATTTTTTCAATGTATTCGTCAAACGGATGTATGTCAGAAGTGGAGAAAAGACGTAGAACAGGAGACAACGAAGATTCAGGCGAGATGATAACGTAGAAATAAATCGATAGAGGGGAGACTGCATCGCAATTGTACAGAGAATTAGTGGCATAGCGAAATATGTATGTGGTAGCGAACAGACCATGTCAGCTTCATGACTCGGAACTGGGATAACTCGATACTTATACACACTGGCGAACATATACGTGCGGCTGCTCGCCTTCACATGTATATTCGAATATGCAATTTGCCAACCGACGATCTTATTCTCGGTAAGTAAATATAAACCACGTCAAAAGTTCCACGCATAGCGCATAAAACTGAAGAATGTTACGCCAAGGTTTCTTTCGCAAGAAGAAACGCATTGTTTGTTCATTTCGCATGGCATGCATATGCACGTACGTGACAACATACGAGATGTTTCAATCAAAATTAATTTTTTTTCGATAAATATTTTGTATCTTTGGCAAACTATTCGATATGAATAATACCTAAATAAACGACGAACAATATTAACTAAGAGAAATTTATTTCGTATTCATTTATATATCAAGAAAGAGAAAAATTCTAATCGAATGTATAAAATTATAAATTAAAGAAAATTATAAATTAAAGTTATCAAATCAAACTATGTTTCTCAGCATTACTTGGAACTATAATTGTATCATAAACTGAAGCGTTTACCTTTTTTTCGACATTGTATATATATGAAGCGACTAAAAGCGAATATTAATTTCAATAACGCAGTTTGTACGAGAAAACCGCAACGTACAAGCGGATTTATTTCTACCAACCATCGTTCGCTGTTGCATAAAATCCGTATTACGAAGGCGATACCGCTTTACATGAGAATCCGGGCGTAGGGTTTACGAAGTACCAGTTGTTAGACCATTGGGTCAGAGATTAACATCCGCGTATGACCGCACGCTAATTTTCACGGCGACCAGGTCGACCAACGAAATCCGAATAACCGAATAACCGTTTGAATCCGCTGGGTCAAATTTTCCACGACGCGGCTAAGTCGCGGATGGGTGCATTAATTCTCCTTAAGCTCGGCGCGTTTATATTAATAGGGTACAATTAATAACGACTAAAAGGCATTCGTCCGCGGGAATTGTCGCCGGCGGTGGGTCGCGCCAAGTTGCGGTAGACAGTGTCGCGCGGAGGAGAAAAGGTGGGACAAAGACAGAAAGCCAGGAAGGCGTTAAATTACACTTAGCCCGTCTCGCTTTTGGGATTCGCCGGAAGAGTGGCGACGGACGGACGAAATTATTGCGGAAAAGACGACCGTGCTGAGCACCGGAATGCCAGCTAGTCACCGAGAATTTTGAATGCTCGAGCAGGTATGCAGCCCGCTATATAAATGGGCCTGCGGGTACTGATGTAAGATTAAATGCGCGATACCGACCTCGTAATCCAGTCTGCATCTGATATCGAGGTTACCATATAAACAGACATTCGAGATCGCCTTTGATATCACGGCCACTTTACTTCTGACTCTCTGTATGGCTCTGCAAATAGAAGAAGCCCCTGACTGCTTACTCGCCCCGGTTGGTCTTCCATCAAAAGACGATGATGAACGTAAGCGTGATAAATGCGTTATAGAACATTTTTTTATATCGCTTTGTTTACTAAAAAAAACATGTTTTTGAGATACACACACACACAATTAAAAAATTTAAAATTATTCAAGATGTAAGTAAAAAGTTTAAATTGCTAAAAATTAATATATGAAAACGACACATAAGTTACTAACAAGGATTAAATGTTAAAAGAAATTTACGATTCTAAATAGATGTATAAGAATGCAGGTCAAACAAAAAAACTATTATATATAATATTTAACAGCAAATATTTGCTTTTGTCACATTTCTATAATATAATCCGCAAAAAGAATATTGGAATAAAAAAATATCAAACTATCTAGAAGCAGTTTACATAAAATCTTGTAAAGTATATATACGTCGCGGAAAGGTGCGATGTTACGTCTTGTCAATTTATTTCCGTTACGCAAACTGTCAGCGACAGATGCTGTCGATGCTTGGTAGTGCACATCTTTTGCATATACATACATATATGTACCTACACATGCAGTCTTCTTTTCATTACGATAATTTACGCGTTTGTGCAGAAAATTTCAATAATTCTACATGCATATATCTGGAGTTATATCGAACATCGATTGTAATTTCATATGCACATATTTCGCGTTCAGTCTTTTAATATCCTTCGGCCATTCAAATGGGTATAAATTTTTATCTGATAAATAAAAAAAGATTTACAAAAGAATACGTAGAACGACATATATATATATATATATAAACGTTATTCATTAGCAGACAAATGAATTACGTTCTTGCTGGTAATTCAAGGTGGAATATAATAACGAATAATTTGAGGAATATATAAAATTGAAAAATCTATTCTAAATAAAATAAAAGAATTGACACGATTAATTGAGCATAAAGAGCTTCCTGGAATAATAATTACCGCATCTCACAAAATGAATTTAAGAAAAATGAAAGAAATAGGTGCTCGAGTGGCTGTTTGAATATATTTCTGGTTTTCTGGTGTGTGGTCAGTATAAGTCTCCAAAATGATTCAGAAACAATATTACATCAAAGATGATAATTTAAAACACGTTTTATTTTTCGCATAAAAAATTTGAAAATTTATATAGCTCTTTTATACCTTCAATATATTGTTCAATATATTGTTACAAAATAAAACTAATCCTCCCAGTTGAGAATGTCAAATAATGTTTAAAATGCCAAGACATCATTAACATTTATCCCTCTTTTGAGATTAACAAATTCCATAAATTGGCATAAAAGTGTCTGCGGATTATATCAATAGATGTCTCAAATAACTTTACCATTTCCGTTTACAGCAAACATCTTCCGCATATACAGAATTTCATCGTAAAAATATCATCGAGAATGTTTCTCTTTCAATTTATCATGGGTTAAGTAAATACAGATTTTCCTCATACAACGATTGCACATGCAAACCGAGCCGCAATCGAAATTTTTTTTTTTCGGTAGCTCCTTGGAATTCGCGATTACCGCGGTTTGCCGTTGTGTACGAGTACCGAGATACCGCGAGTACGTTTGTATCAGTCGTCCAGAAATACACACACACACATGTCTTATGGCAGGTTTTACTGATTGCTCGGTGACCACACAGAGTCGACCTCGCGACCACTGTTGGTAATCACTGGCGACGTTATACGTTAGCAAAGATTTTAAAAGGCTGACGAGGCTACGCTGTCATTCGACAATGCGTCCACGCGTCGTCACATTTACATTCGGTTCTGTGCGGCCATAATGACATACTTTCCTACGTATGCGTGTTGCGTGTATTCGCATATATACTGTATGTGACATTGCAAGCACAGACATAACCTCACGAACATTTTCTAGAGTTGATAGAAACCACAAAGGAGTCAACGAGGCGCAGTAAGGATTAATATGACAATGTCTTGATAAAACAGACTTATGTCCATTTCTATCGATATAGCCAATTAACTTTAATTTTAGTATAATTTACTCTTTAGCTTTTTCTAATTCTTAAAATTAACATTAGTAGAAAAAAGCATAAGAATGATTCTTCTGTTAAATATCGGCTGTTACGTTATTGATTTACTGTTAAATTCTTAGATGCGCTACAGTAGAATATTCGTTGTAAATACAATTAAGTACGACAAAAATTTAGGAAATAAATCGATCAATTCAGCGCGTCACGTTTAACTCGGAAAGCGCGGCACGTAACGCATAGCCAATTATGCGAAACTTCGCTACACGTATACTTGGAAGTTCACAATATAACCACAAATTTTTAGCTTTACCCAAAACCACAGCTGTTAATTATTACGATAAAGTAAACAAAGTTAAGTTCTAACTCTACAGAAACCTGTCACGTTAGAAGTGCGAAACGTGAGAGTGAGCTTTTGCGAATAATGCACGACGTGAAAACAAGATGATTGTTCCTAGGTAAATTAGGTTAAAAAAATGTTAAATACTAATAAAGACTTCGATAATTCAATATTTTTTTAATTAAAAAATTGCAGATTTGTTAATGAAATAATTGCGTTAATGAAATAATATGAATTAACATTCATAAAATAAATAATTTCTCATAAAATAATTGTAATCATGAATATATTATTAAATTAATTAATTTCATATCATGTAGAATAATGACATTAAAGTATTGTATACATCTATTATGGAAAACATTCTACAGTCTGATATTGGCAAAATGTATATACTTTCAAATACAAACATAATAAAATGTAGAGTGATAAACAGTAGATAGTATACGTTTTTTCTAAAGAATTGATTTATATTTTAAAAAAATATTTTATAATTCGGCAAATTTTTATATTCCGTTTTTAAATCATCGATTTCGATTTATAACGAGTATACTGTTTTTAACAGCGAGCCGTTTCCGCGAAGTGTTGCAAGATCGTGCGATAATCCCTATAGATCGTACATTAGATTGCACGTCCTTCTGATTAATCGAACCACGAAGACGCCAATGCAAACGCACGAAGCATGTGTGATATGCGAATCGACAGAGTGTGGCGTGAACTCGACGCTTCCATCGTTATTTATATGCACGTCTAAAAAACCAACGATAGAACACAGCGGTTTTTCCGACCGCATTAATCCAATTGTACGCTCCGCTTTTGCAGATTCAGATAAAACGTCACATGTCAGATTAAACTTTTATTTACGATAATCCTTATTATCCTTATTATTATTAAAGAGATCCTATATTATAATTACGTTATTAGATATTGCTTATATAAAGACACTTTCCTCTTTTGTTTAAATTATGGATTTTTTAATTATTAATCCTGTCTGCGTCGTTTTTTAGCATGCAAAATTTCATTCTCTAATTTCACTGTTACTTTTGCTCAAATTTCAATTTTTATCAAATAAAGGATTTTAACATTCAAATTGAAAAACTTTATGTTATATATCCTTTCTAAAAAAAAGGAGATGTTAAATCGATACTCGAATGTATCGAAGTTTATTGTTGTCGCTTTTCCGCGATGCTGATTGGTTCTGTCGCTGCGTTTACTTCACGAGTATCTGTCATTGCCAAAATTGTGTGTTTTGACAGTTCCGTATTTGAAAACATCCTGCATAAATGTTAAAAGCTTAGTAGCGCGCGCGAAGCGCGCGCCTGTTATGTTCTAGTTTAGTAAGTAATAGAGATGTTGAAAAAACCCTGAATTTTTTTTGAAAGCCTAGAATTAAGAAAACTTGGATTGAACAAGAAACTTGCAGACGGAGAGAATAAAAATATGATTGCACACAGAGAAGGTTAAAAAAAGGTCACACAAAATGTTAATAAGTAAGAGAAAATACCGCAAAGTATTAATAAAATATAATTTGTTGTAAAATTCTGTAATGCATGTAATAAAAGAGTCCGTAATATAATAACATAATACATTTAAAATTAATAGTTATATTCGAGAACTAAAATTTTAATATTGTTTATTAATATTTTAACGACTGTTAATGAGATCATCCTGGCTTTCAACTCTTCTATCATTATATTATCACAAATCAGAAATTTAATTACCGTACTTTTAATTAGTTACAACTCCATTAAAGTTAATATATATCAACCTACACCAAATTTATTACAAAATACCCAAATATTCGGTCACAGTTATGGAGAGAAAGAGTTTTATTTTACACGTCTCTATTTCTGCCTAAAATTCTATGGAAGTATCAAACAATTATAAATCACTTCCTAATTAAAGCAGAATAGCTGGACTTTCTAACGAAAATTAATTTCATATCGAAGAGGAAACATCTTAACTTGTTAGACAAAGAATATTTTCAAGGATGCATTCACCAAGCGATCTAATTATTTACACTGAGGGTACTATAATTATACAATATCCTGGCTGAAACTTCCTAATTCCAAAATCGCTATTAATTAACGGAGCTTCAAACTTTAATTCCACGTGCAAATATATTACGCAGAGCATGGATGGCTATATGTACATATAGAATTGCTAGAATTGCGCGGGAAATTGCAACCACAAAATGCATGAATCCACTGTGTTCGCGGAAGAACATGACTTTCAGATTGACCCGAGGGACACTAGGTGTACGGAGGAAAAACGAGGGAAGAGTCGTCATGGAAGGAGAAAAATAGAGAAAGGGTGAAAGAGGGAACAAGAATGAGAGAATGGCCGACGACCAGAAATAGAGAAAGAGGAGAGGGGGAAGAGCGAGAGGAAAGGAGAGTGCATGTATGGATGCAAAAGAGAGAGGAACATATAAGTAGAGAGAGAGAGAGAGAGAGAGGGGGGGGAGACGGGGGGAGGGGGGAAACGTGGTCCAGTAAGCGTCAGTCTTCAATTCTGCGCCGTCGTGCGCCGGTGTACCCAGCCATTTGCATATGAATCAGGATCAGAGGAACGCACCGAGGGTCCTGAAGCGTGTATGTGGCGGCCATGATACGAGGACAAACAATCGCTCGCAATTATGCAAATCCCGTTGCGGTAGCGCGATGTCTTGGAAAAAAAGAAGGGAACGAAAAAGAGGACTTCTCGTAGAAGTGCGTGTGTGCGCGAGTACAGATAATCTAGTTAGCGTGTTAAAAAAGCGCATTACACTGGCGTAAAATTTTAATAATCTAAGGTATCTTTACAGTTACGGTAGAACGAATACGAGATCACAACACATCGATCACCACCACGTCGTACGTATTTCATAGTCCGACGGGATTTTCTGAACCTGCTGATAGTATATATAGTCGCAAGCCGCATCATATGCCGAATACAAATTCAATTGGATTATTCCAGTGTCCACAATCGCATACCTATATACACGCTCTAATCGCGAAGTCCTGCCACGCTCCGTGCTCCCTTTCGCAATTTACATAAGAATCTAAATCAGACGGCAGGGATGCACGATGCGAGACAGGGGTATAGAGAAAGAGATCGAAAGAGTTAAAAAGGACGGGCGATAAAGAGCGAAGGAGAAGAGATAGAAAAAAAGAGGAAGTGAAATTGTGGTAATGGAAAAGAGTGAAGAAGACAGGGAAAATAAATGCATGCAGATAGAGGACCAGAGAAAAGAATGGGCGGTAATAAAGTGAAAAAAAGTCGAGATTAGTAGCCTCCGCTCAGTGGTAACGGCGAGCGGGTGTCGGCAAGGCATAACGGAGAGCGCCGGATGAGAATCAGTAGTAAGAATCAACTATAGACACCGACATATTACTTTACGGACGGCGTGTTAAACAGAAACCTGACATGAGGCGAACAAACGACAATGAAAAAACAACGCGAACACGTCTGCATTAAGGCATCTCCATCTATCCTAATTAGACGCCTAATTTGCTAGAAACACTGTAAAGCGGTCTAATTATATTCCTTATATTGATTTCTATTAGATCCTTTTGTTCACGTAATTTGCAAATTTCCCGACGGACAAGCGAAAATTTGAGAAAACAGGAAAAATGGCTTGAGAATGCTTCTCGAGCGGATAATAAACTATTATCACGTGCATAGACCGGTAGTAAACGGTAGTCTGTTCCGGCGCAATAATTTGCGAAACGCTCCCTAGAGTCCATCCATCAATACGTTGCAATTTTTTTTTTTGGGTGTTTAATGTCCATTACTACTAATGTGGATTAACTTTAATCTCAATTTAGCCCTCTTTGTCCTTTTCTAATTCTTAGATCTAAAAAAAGATAAAAAGCAAGTTAAGCTAAGATTAAAATTAATTAAAAGTAGGTACACATTGGTAGAAATAAGCCTAAATTACAAGATTATTATGTAAACTGTATGTAGATTGCATACAGCATCGATTTGATCGCGAATGTCAACGATGTCATTTGTTTTCACAGGGAAGATTATTCATTTCGAATTCCCTCCATTTTCTATTATCGTTGACGACAGATTGTCATTTTTATTTCCATTATTACGTTTTACTCACGTAGACAGCGAAATCATCAGTGAAATATCATAATGTTTCAAGAACATTTTTTACATGCAAATGAAAATTCAAGTTCCAACATACGTAAAAAAGTATTTTTTATAACGACTTGCTTGAGAATATCATTTACATAATAATCACGGTTGCCATCTTTCGGGTCATCAGATCTGATCTTTCTGCAGTTTTTTTTTCAAAACGGAGAGAAATCGATGCGCGCATCTAAAAAAAATTCATCAAAATTCTGAGTGATTAGCAGGAGATTTTTTGCATCAGCCGGAGATTCAAAAAGTTAGAATCGCTCACCAAAAACCACAGAGGTGACAACCGGAAATGATAACCACATACAAGTACGTGTCTAATAGACGAAGTTAGTTCCTTTATTAATTTTTAATAGTTGATTCGTTTCTTAGCTTATTAAAAAACGTAAATACTTTGGTACCAAGGACATTGTTAAAACAAGTTTAGTTTACAATAAAAAAACTCTTTCTCACGTAAGCAAACTTAAAATCGATTTTACAACGAGATTTTTTCCTCCAGAAGATAAATCGGCGTAGGAATGCGACTCTTGGAGAGGTGAAGAATTCTCTCGAGGCGTTTGGGATGATACTACCTGTACAGGGTGTTTCCAAATTAAATGGCAAAACTTCGGGAGCGTGTAGAGGAGTAAAAAACTAAGAAAAAAAGTCCTATAGACATATGCTCCTTTTTGCTTTGTTTCGCAGGAAATCACGAAAAAAGAAAAAAATATATTTAATTTATTATTTTAATTATTTTATTTATAAACTTTTTAATGAAGATTTTGTTCGAAATGTGCACCTCTTGCAGCAATACAAGCATTGCATCTGTCAAACACGGCTCTTGTAGCAGCCAGGCACTGTTCTTGCGATATTCTGTTCGCTGCAGCTACGATACGATTTCTCAAATGTTGCTCTGATTGAATAGGCGAAGAATAAACTTCTTGCTTCAGAGTACCCCATGCATAGAAATCTAATGGCGTTAAGTCGGGCGAACGAGTTGCCCAATGTACTGCTCCTCCACGTCCAATCCATCGTTGTGGGAATTTTCTATCTAACCAGGTTCTAGCGACTCTGCTGTAATGAGCAGGGCATCCATCTAATTGAAACCACATTTCAGTACGTTGTTGTAATGGGATGTTTTCTAAATAGTCAGAAAATTCATTCTCCAAGAAATTTAGAAAACGGTCCCCATTTAATCTTGCAGGTAAAAAAAACATTTTTTTTCGATTTCTCTGAAACGGAGCAAAAACGAGCATATGTCTATAGGACTTTTTTTCTTAGTTTTTTACTCCTCTACACGCTCCCGAAGTTTTGCGATTTAATTTGGAAACACCCTGTATATCCGTAAAACCGATATCTGAGCAACACCAGCCTGTCGGACAGTGGACAGTACGTACGAACAGCTGTCCACTCGATTTCACACAACGGATATACGCAAGATTCCTCTTTCCCCGCCCTCAAGAATTACTTACGGCGAGGAATGTAGCCGACCTTTTGTTCGGGAGGCGAAATCCTTTTCGCAAAATGTCTCGCACCCGCGTGTGTTTACTGTGTCCATCCGCACTATACATATATCCCCACTACGGATTGCCGTACTGCTACAGTATGAAATAACAAAATAGAAAACCGGAAAGGACACCGATACTAGATGACATTACACGTTACAAGAGTAAAAATATCAGCCGGCGAAAATTTATTTTGCAAAGGTATAAAATAAAATTTCTTTAGACGTAAAAGAACAAAAATGAAAAATGAGTGAAAATTAAAAATTGAATCATCTTATATTATACATTTCCTTATTTGATGTATTATACATACATAGGGGAGAGTTGCCGAATGCGTACTGGTCGCCTAAATCGTACCTTATCAATATTTTATGTTATTAGTTAATATAGGCAATATTTAGTAACAATAATATAAAATATATGAGAAATATGTAATATAGACAAAAATATAATAGCCTACATCTTGTTTTATGGATGTTAGCGGCATTTTAAAAAATCAGGTACATCTGATATTAATTTTTAATCACTTATGTAGCTGATAACAACGTGATCATTCAATTTTATTATAAATTTTTGTATTTTTATAAAAGAATATTTATTGTAGAGTATTTTACATTCACTGTATATACATATTTGCAACCATTGTAAAGATTAAATCGATATTTTTACAAAATTCGTGAAGTTTCCTAAATCGTACCATCAAAAAATAAGGCTGATAACTGACAATAATAAAACTAATAATTGATATCAATATAAATATCAAGTGCAAAAATAAATATAAGAAAAATACCTATAGGTACGATTTAGGCGACCGGTTGCCTAAATCGTACCTTTTGCAGCATGTTACATGGTACAAAAAGATTTATAACAAATTAATTTGTTATTGGTGGAAAGTTAAACATGTAATAATAAACGTCCAAAACCTCAAGCTACAATTTCTAATGTTCATTTGGATACAAAACAGTGCCAAATGGAAAATATAATAAAAAATAGGTTAAGTTTCGGCAACTTTCCGCATTCGGCAACTTTCCCCTATGTGGAGCTCACTAGAATATCAGATATCATTTTTGGTCAATTTAAATCTGTAGCGGTATTTCAATATTTAACATAAAATTGTTAATCCAGTGAGAAAATATTCTGTTCAAAGTAAAAATATATATGTATGTTTGATCTATTTACAATAAAAAATTTACTTAAATAAAAAAGTATTACTTAATCTGAAATCTATTCTGAAGAACAAAAGATTTAAGTCTATATAGATATGAGAAATATTACTGTTTCTGCAATTGTAGCGATGGCTTTCTTGATATTTGTTACTTGCGCGGTTATCACAAAGCTTTTATATCGGATCGAATAAATTCCTTTGTCGGTGAAACTGGCTGGAGCCACACTATATGATTTCCCAAGGGTACATCACACCCTGCAACATTCTGTGAAACGTCCGCACAGGCAAATATGGATGTTTGCACGTCACGATGGACAGGACAAACAAAAGACTTTAAAAGAGAATAAAACTGGAGAAAAGCTGCAATTTTGCAACAGTGATCTTGGGACCAATTAATTCAAGCTCTTGTACATCTGTATGTACAGAAAATAAAAAAATGCAATCGCAAACAGAGAAATAACTAACGATTTAAATCCTGCAAGTATGATTCGTAACTTACATTTAATTAATTTGCCTTAACACTTAACAATATACAATAATGTTTTATTGTCGATTGTATTAGATATAATACTCAAGTTATAGTCCATATATAGTCTGTGGTCAATTATTGTAAAGTAATCAATATATCAATATCAATATCAATATCAGTATGTAATACACAACTACGTATGTGATCAATCGCTTCATATATAATATATGCTCGCAATCGCATTTTTGCAACCTATGATAAATATGCTTAATTTATATTAAGAAGGAAAGCGCCGAAACGATATAATTTAAGTAAATCATTCATAAAATATATTTATATTATACGAATGATCGCAGATGGTCGAAGGAAAATAATAGAGACGATTAAGAAGATACATGAGCGGCAGTTGAAAAAAATTAAAAATTATGAAATTAATGAAAGTGCATGACAGCAACGGAGCGATGCTGCATATTATTACGTACTCCTTCTAAATTAATGAAAGCGTACGTCACGAGCCACAGATGCAGATTGCACCGTCGCTATGATGCGTCTCCGCTGCATTCGGCTGCATTGAACGAGCGGATGAATAAGAGACCCAGATGCAGAAGTGGACGGCGAGCGTAAAGTGGAAGGCGCAGTGAGAACAAATAAGCTATAAAAAGGGAAGGAAATAAGGCGCGCGAGAGGACATTGCGAGAAAAGCTAGATTGCGTTACATTAAGTATAATTACAGTGACAGCGAGAAGCGAGCACAGGTTGAAACTTATAATAATACGGTGCGCGGTGGTCTGTGCACGTTACTAACTGGTTCGTAAAGTGCACGTAGACACGTATACATGATAGTATATGTAATACAAAGTACTCGTACTCGACCCTTGCGCTTTCTCCTCGAGTCGCAAGGGACCATCACGAATATCTCCTCAGCACTCCAACAATACGTCGCGTTTTTCCACTTTTATCATGCTCTGTCTTTTCACCGTGTTCTTTAGCAAAATTCTCTTCAATATCCGTTGAGAAGATCAGTGTGCATCTTCTCCATCCGGTCCATTTTCCATGTCTTTCCGCTGATCTTCTTATAGTTGTCTTTACTTCATTTTATACATTTTTCATTTTATTGCTCTTATTGTCCTCTCTGTATTTGCTTGTGTTTGTGGCAAGTATAAAAAATTACTATTGTAGCACGTACTTTGTTATTCATTGCACGCGAAAAAATATTTAGCGATCAATGACTGTACAGCGTATTCATTCACGTTAACCCGACAAAGACAGCTGACCGTAAAACGACTTGAAGTGCGTGTTAAGAGCAGTAAAAAAAGCTGTCTTTTGAAGAGAACAGCTGGCAAGAATTGATTGCGCGCGACTGCTGTTGATGGCGATCGATGCTCGCTCGTTATCCTAAGATAACTGTCGTATTATTTTTCATGTAATATTTTATCCATTTTTCTCTTATCCATTTTTCAAACATCAAATAGATTAATAGACGTTGTTCGATTGACGTAACTGACAATGAGATAGTAATTTGGAAGGAATGAAAATGAGGACCGTTTTTGGCGAATGTATTGATGCGACCGCATCGTTCGGGAAATAACGGATTATCTGCGATGTAAATAAACTGACCATTAAACTAGCATAATCACTGCAGCACAATCGAATAGAATATAAACATAAATTTAGTGCTTTTTGTTGTTAATTTGTTTTATTCACGATTTATTGCTTTAGCTGATTTAAAAATAGTAGCTCTACCAATTTAATAGACGTTTAATATTAAAGAATTGAAAAATTAAATTTAATATTTGATATTTTATACGTCCATCATTCGTTGATATTAATATTAATTAAATCGGTAAGATATTTTATAAAATTTTAGTTCATAATTCATTGCATTTCTTTTTTTTTTAAATAAACAATACATAAATAAAACTTTCCGTAGCGCTTATGTAAAAAAAAAAACAAATGTTGCTGTGAATAATTAGCAGAAATATTAAACATAGTCACATTCTCGTTACTTAAAGCACGAAAAACTGACGAGAAGTTTGATAAACATAAACAAGCATTACACAAATATGTAAAGAGTAATTTTTTCAAAATGAATAATTTTTAATATTGCGGTTAAAAAAATTTTTATGCAGTAGAAATTACCATTCAAAACAAAATAACGGTTTAAATTTTCTCTAATTTCCAATATTTCCGAAACTATTATATGGTATAAGAAGGAACGTTAAGATAGTATCGTTTTTATACGACATAAAAGTATTATAATAAGTTCGTAAAAGGCGATTTTTCTCTAAAGAAAAAGAAAGCCAATATTTTAACTTTTACTATCTTTTATTACCTTTTATCCTATACTTATAAAAGAGTTATGATTCTTATCTCATATTTTATCACCTTTATACTTTAATTTTTGAACTTCAACTTTTCCTATTTTCCGTTTAAATTATTCTGATAAGTTGTAAATCTCTTCGAATTTATAAATTATCGAATTTTTCTGTATGACTTCTTCATTAACAGATCATGTCTGTATTCATTATATCTTTTAAATGTTTCAAAAAATAGTAATATAGTTATTTTATAAAAAACCAGCATGGGTAAGATGAATATCGCAGATAATGAGATGTAACAAGCGAAATGAACAGATTGATAATCAATCCATAACTCAC
The DNA here is from genome assembly GCF_001594055.1 of Mycetomoellerius zeteki. Classification (NCBI taxonomy): domain Eukaryota; kingdom Metazoa; phylum Arthropoda; class Insecta; order Hymenoptera; family Formicidae; genus Mycetomoellerius; species Mycetomoellerius zeteki. The sequence goes on from NW_017257294.1 coordinate 3,230,213, forward strand.
GAAAAGTTGTTCGAGTTTAAAGTTGATAGTGTTATCTCCACAAGTTCTTGAAAAGCTTTCTAATGGAAAGAGGTTTGCTTCCGAAATTGATGGGCGATCCTCGCGCCGACGAACGGGAGTCAAGTTGATGGACCAAGCGACGATAAGGCTACAGAAGAGTGATCCGAGAACGTTCGGATAGAATACAAATTTTCTCCCTAGATGACGGATGTCGAGGAGTTTCCACTTCGTTATTCACTCTAACGGATCCTTCCTCCTATCATGTCTCGAATTCCATGTCGTTAGGACGTTCAGCTTTCCATCACTCTTACTCATACAAGTGGAAACCCATACGCAAAATTCGCTTTTTTTACAAAGAATGAACGATGATTCGTGACACGAAAATGACATAATCATAAATCAACATATGGACAATATAATTGCAGAGGGTACTTTACTACGTAATATTTTCTCTTAAAATTGTAAAATGTATAATTTTGTATTTTAAAGTGTTGAACGTTGACCGGTTATTAAAATATATTTTTGCAACGATGGATCTAGAATGATAATACGGTAAGCCATGTGAAGCAGATGTTACAGACGATGAACGATGAGCAAAGCTGATAATTCGTTATTGAAATTTAATATTCCACTTTCTATAATTTTTGGATTTATCTCTTAATGTATCATAACGGAATAATAAAAATTTTTATCGTTAAATTATCAAAATTGTAAGTAATTAAAAACTTATACGATTGCCGTAAATTCATTAACTAATAATGATCAGCGATAAACATGTTAACGCTGTTTCCTAAAAAACAATAATAGATAAACAGCGAATAATAGATATAAGTACATCATGTGATATTATAAAATGCACTCTTTTATACATGTATGAAATTTCATGAAAACTATCTTTTTACAGAGATGCAGTAAAGTTTATATAACGTACTGTAAATTTGTTTTTACATTCACAGTAGCATACAATACATTCTCGGCACGTCGTTTTGATATTGAATTAATTAATAATATCAAACTTTACCGAACGATGAATCCCAATTGCGGTAGACATCAAGCCACAATGCAACTTAATGAAGATGTACGGATAGTACGAGGAAACCGCAATGCACATGGTAGATACGCATATATTCAGCAATATTGGCATTTCGTTGAACACAATATCGCACGTCCGCAAATTACTGTTAGTTAGAATAGAATGTTCCAATCGAAGATGATTCAATTGCCGCGTCTACGTTGTATAACGTCTCTTCTATAATTCATAAGACTTAATAATAAATCTTCTCTTAAGTGTAAATGATTTGATATTTATAAATAACCTTTATTATTTATGTTTTATTTATTATTATGTTCACATAACAATAACAACTTTATTTGACTATGAAATTTTTCTCACAGTAATTATTTCGACATTCTTCATAAATTTGTCTCATACTCGTATATCGCAATAGTAGAATAATACTAACTTTTTAATCTAAATTTTAATTATCTTGTTTGACTGCAAAATTAATTAATAGCAACTACATATACGTAATTAGATGTATGATTATACAATATCTTTTTTTTGTTTGCATCATTATGTACAAAAAATTTCTAGAAAAATAATATTCACGTCTACACATGAGAAAATGTATTTTCGATCTCGGAAAGAGTCGTTTCACAACGATTGCTTGTTCAAATTTCACACATCAATTTTGGAATTAAATATTGGAATTAAATATTAATTAATTCGTTAATGAGGAATTAATTCGTTACTGAGGAATTAACTTGTTATCATTACAAGCCCTTTACTGAATGATCAAGTACACTTCCAGTTACAAACTAAATGAGAAGTGCAACATTTATAAGGCAATTAAGATATCAAGTTTATGAATAGGTCGTAAACATAAATTACTGCCCTGTTTCTTTTAATTGCAAAAAATACGTAAATTGCATTAGCAAGATGATAAGGACATTCAGTAATCCGACTGGTTTCAAACGATGGTACGGTATAATTTACGAGCGAGATATTGAAATGAGAAGGAAAGAATCTGTATCCTATCAGCCTTTGGAGCAATAAAAACACTTTTTTCATCCGCATTTATTGATCGAAATCGTCTATTGAATAACCTTCCAAATCTCTGAAATACGTCGAAAACGACAATTGTTATTCTTGAAAATCATCATTATCACAAAGAAAAAATGAAGTAATTTATGATAATTAGACATCGGATTTTTTATGCAGATATTTTTTACAGCATGTACAAAATATGCAAATTTGCACAAATATACAAAAATGCACAATATGCACAAATAAATATGCATTTTTAGAATGCTTTTTTAATGAGACAAATTTCTATTTTAATGTTACTTTCCAATCTGCCTTCTAAAAAAATATGAAATTGCATAAAAATCCAATGTCTAATGATAATATATAATTGTATTTTTGAATGCAATAATAATTATTAAATTAACTGTTATGTTACATTTTTACACTATATGCGTCGATCATAAAAAGCTAAAACACAGATACTTTTTAGTGAAAAGTATTATTTTATTAATATTTGTCTTAAAATAACAATATAATTACATAATCACATATTTTATTATAAATGTGTTTAATTAATAAAAATGTAATTAAAGGTATAAAAATGAATAAAGAAAATTACAAGCCGCTACATACGAGTACCTATTACCGTGCTTGTACATTGTATATTTTCTATAATAATAGCAGAAGTATAGCAGCTTTCAGAAAACTGTTTAATTATGCATAGAATATAAGTTCGCTATAAGAAGGTATCTATGTTCAAAAGTTTTATAAACATATACAGCACATATTTGTATAATCAAATTATTATTGTTCAAAAAATTACACGTATATTGATTTATTTTTCCTTTATGCATTAAAGATATCACATATGTATAGGGGAAAGTTGTCAAATGCGTACCACTTAACCTATTTTTTATTAATTTTTCATTTGGCGCTGTTTTGTATGCAAATGAACATTAGAAATTGTAGCTTGAGGTTTTGAATATTTATTATTACATGTTAAACTTTCCACCAATAACAAATTAATTTGTTATAAATCTTTTTGTATTATGTAACATGCTGCAAAAGGTACGATTTAGGCAACCGGTCGCCTAAATACGATAAAAATACTTATAGGTATTTTTTATCGTATTTCCTCTCAAAGTATTGAATTTATGAATGAAAACAATTAAAAATATAAGATTAATAAAAGAAATCATTAACTAATGCCTAATAATTAATTAATATCTAATTTTAATAATTTATTGAAGAAAATCAAATATTTTATAATTATTAAATAACAATAATAAAAAACAAATGACATAAAAAAATTTGTTTATATATATTTGTGCACTTGATATTTATATTGATATCAATTATTAGTTTTATTATTGTTAGTTATCAGCCCTATCTTTTGATGGTACAATTTAGGAAACTTAAATGAAATATTTACGATACTATTATTTGTTATCTTCTATAAAGACAAATTATTCTTTTTTTTATGAGTACTAAATATATATTTGGCATTAGGTACTAGTGATAATATTAAGAAGCTGAATGTTTTAGCTTTTTATGATTGATACATATGTTATAAAAATGTAATATTTGATAATTAATTTAATAATTATCATTACACTTCAAAAATACAATTTCAAATACCAGTGTAATTTTCAAAAAAATATTAAACTATGCTAGTACATTGATGAATTTAATTAGCACACAGAAAGTTAATAATAAAATCCTACCAACCAACCTTAATCGAATAACAAATTTTAATGTCTCATCGTTTCTGCATGTTTGCGAAAAAGCCGCGCCCTCGAAATTTATAGCGGCGTTGATGTAAATGCTGCGTATTTCAGGTCGACGGAAAACTGCATAGAATGTCGAACAAAATTGCGGAAACAATATATTCGACGAGCGACTGGATGAATAAATGGCCGTGACTATCGATTTTCACGGATCGATAGCCAGCCACGGTTTCGTTTGCCTTCAACCCTCGGGGGCCAGAATCCTCCCGTCCGTCACCGTCTATTGGACCCAAATATCGTTTATTGCTTTCGGCCTAAAAACAATGCCTTTACGCAGCCGTCGTTTTGAACACTATGAATGTACATACTCGCTGAAATTGCGATAGGAGCTACTGCGAATCGTTGCGGTCGTTAATCGATCGTCGGTAGTTTCATTACAATGTTGACACGATGTGAAACAACGACGGGTACAGTTGAGTCCTACCGTATAAAAAAAAGAAGCTAACACATAAAAGATACTCAACTCAAACAGCTCATACGGAATGATTGCGTGTTCATACTAAATGAAATTATAACGATCGCTGCGTGAGCTTCAACGTTCATTTCATGTTGCATAAAGAGCATATAATAGAAAAATATGATACGTAATGTATAAAACTCGACTGTTATATAAAAAGTGTAATAAACAACCTGCTGTATGTAAATCCTCTTGAGTATTTACAATAACCCCCAACTTTGTTTTATAAGAAATTTATAACGTATATCGATTTCGAAAATATATTCTACACTGAAAGAAAAGATTGGCTGCTCCAGCAAATTAAATGATAAAATATGGCATAGCATTTTTAATTGGCTGCAACAGCCAATTTTTGGTTGCGTTAGCCAATCCAAATCCTGTACTGACATCGCGAATAGGCTAACGCAACCAAAAATTAGCTGCAGCAACCAAAAATTGGCTGTTGCAGCCAATTAAAAATGCTATGCCATATTTTACCATCTAATTTGCTGCAGCAGTCAATCTTTTTTTTAGTGTATTAGATACATTTAGATATTTCAAATTTAAAATTAATACTTTTTAGTAGATATTAAATTTGGTATACATATTTAAGAGTTTGAATTATAAATCCATAAAAATCAATGGAAAAACTAGTGTTGACAGATTTCTGCAATTTGCCTTCACAAAAGAAGTTAGATATTTTTAGAGATCAAGATTAATGTAACAATGTCAATAAAAAAATATTATGTTAACTTCCTGTGCTTATTCGACAGCAAAGAAAGAGAAGAACTGATCCGATCGGCAAGAAGAAACAAATAGCATATTCTTATTCAACGTAGGTCGGCACATAAAGCTCGACCTAAACCAAGCAAGTGTGCGCAAGCAAACACAAATAAACAACTTGCATGAGTGTGAATGGACCGGTAGTACTCATTGAAACAAGTTATTCACTCGTGTTTGTTCGAGCTCGCTTGCTTATAGTATAGATCCGGCTTAGAGTACACGCGTACAAAATTGAGAGTATATTTTTCGTATATAAACTTGTATACGTCCTATTATATTACAATATTATTTTTGTAAACAACGAAAAAGAATTAGAATACGTTGGAAATTAGAATAAATACATATAATTGTTATCGAACTAATTTTTTTTTTGTAGAAAATTCTCCTATCATTTTCTACCTTTTTCCATTGCTACTACATTTTCCTTAATTGAGTGTAGAACTAATTTAGCTAATCCACGTCAACGAGTTTGTGTCCCTCCCAAATGAGATCAAATATTAATTCCCAATCATCCTACTAGTTGAAAATAACCTGCACTGTGAAAGAGAAGCTATATAACGGATCCCGAATATAGCCATTGAACAGGAATAAACTGTAAAACGCTATATCAACATAGAGTACGTGGATAAAACATTTGATCATTTCACAATAATTCGGTTTCACATAATGCTCGTCCGACTCGTAATGACTTTTATCTACGTGCGTGCGGATGATGTTTTATTTTAATGATTTCTGATAACGAGTGCTTAAAGAATTCAACGTGGTGATCGTGCTACGTCTAACCGAGTGCTCGGAAATACAGGGTAGTAACGAGGATCACTTTGGACCGCTGCGTTATGGAAATTACACTAGAGAAATGCATCAGAGGGGTAATGGAGGTACCTCTTAGAGGAGAAGGATAACGGAGAATAGGTAGTCAGTGGACGTCGCTCGTAGCCGAAATGAAATAGAACAACGTAAACCAGAGAGCGGTGAAAGATGGAGGATAGGATTCATGAACGGGGTTGGATGCAAGTACCGAGCTTTCAAAGCTCCCTCGGGATGGTAAGAGACCCGCTATTGGTTACTCCATTGCTCATCACAACGTACCAGAGCAAGCTCGAACAAAGCTTCCGAGCGATGCTTTTCTTATGGTTGCCTAATCTGGCTTAGAAAGAGAGAGAGAAAGAAAGAGAGAGAGAAGTGAGAGAGAGCTCCTATGCTCACTTCCGTCGGTCCAATTTATGTTAGTAAAAGTCCTATCACTCTGAAAAGAAACGATATCTCATAAATGTACACGATTTCAACAAAACGTATATTATATATGTATATAATGATTATATACATATATATACGATCAGCACTGTATACCGATGTTGGTAAAAATAGACAGCTAGAACATAAAGAAATCAAGTTAGAAAAGAAGAGAATATGAAAAAAATACATATTTTAAAAAATATATAGGAGTCGAGAGAATGACTTTCCGCTTCATCACGTTTGAACGATGGAGACTGTTTGAAATCATTCCATCAAAAAAAAATGCAAATGGACGCACGTCACGCAAGACTGATGAAAAACTTGGGCAGAGAGAACATTTAGATCTCCAAAAATAGTAGCAATATTGTAGAAATTAGAATACTATAAGATATGTACACTATAACGAAATATTCACATAGAAAGAACGATTTTGCTAAAGTATCCAAAGATACACAGTAAAAAAATTTGTGTTTTGTGTTGGAAACGGTCCACTCAAGTTTGTGTTAACAGTTTGTGTTAACAGTTTGTTTTTTAACATATTCGAATGTTAATTTAACATAATGTGATTATGTTATTTAAAGATTTTTTGTGAAATTGATATTCAATGTTTCTTAATGTCAAAATGACACAATTTATGAGTAAGTAAACGAGTAACATAAAAATAATGTGTTTTAAAACGTAAATTCTAAGACAAATGAATGAAATATGTGTTAATTTAACATATTATAAATGTTAATTTTCTAAAAAAAAAAACATGTTCCCATGGTTTACAATCGATGTTATCTTTCTTTGTATTTATTCTCTTACATAATATTTGTGTTACCTTCTAACATATTCATCTTGTGTAAAATTAACTCAAAAATTTGAGTGGACCGTTTGGGCCATGTGATTTATGTTAAATTCAACACATTTTTTCCAACTGTGTAGATACAAATCTAAAAATAATACTGTTGTACTATCTAAATAATTATGTAGGAAACTCAAACATGATGAACAATACTGCAAAAAGCATTGTTCAAGCTTTTAGCATTGTGTAAGTTAGCATTATAGCAATCAGTTTGAAAAAATGTGTCCTACATATAATTATTTTAATAATTCAACAAAATTTATTTTTAGATCTGTTTATTTAGCTAAATTTTTAGATATTCAGCAAAACTGTTCTTTCCGTACACTTATTTCTTATAATTATTATATTCGTGATTGAAAGATGATATAAAGCCACAGTGAGCGAAAATGCAAATAAATAAATTTTATAATTGAAATATATGCTCAAAAATAATTATATAAATCCCAGTACCTACACAAAGTGCAAAAATTAAAAAAAATTAATTAAATATCATTGCAATGACTTCAAAGATATATTTCAAATATTTATAATAAAATTAATCAACATAATTGATTATAAATAGTAAGACAACGAGAATAAAAAGAAATTGTGTTCACGAATAAATTTTTAATTATATCTATCGATCCACCATCTCTCGAAAAATTTTACAAAAATTTCAGCCAAATAGTTCGCCTGTAGGTATGTCGCGCTAATTCGGAACCGCCAAACACGCTGACAAGTCACCAATTTATCGGTGAGGGGTATGTGTTTTATCAACGAACACGTGTCGGCGTGTTGTAACACGCATGGCAAAAGCTTCTGCGCCACAATAAATGCGACCTGCATTGTAATCCGCTGGATAATTTTAATTAGCTCAATATATAAATCAGCGTACCGAGCGAATGAAATCGATGCAGTAAAAAAAAGAACTACGGACATGCGATGTACACAGAAACATTCGAATCGCTTTTTCCTATCCATCAAGGTGCCCCTTTAACGCGCTCTCGTCGGCACGTGTATGCGGTCGTGATTGCTGCCACGTGGTTACAAGAACACGATGCAACTGTTGTTGATGACACGTTAAACCATCATTCGATCCAACTCACCGGTCTTTGTTGCGTATACGTGAGTTCAATTATACGTGCCGTACGCGTGTATTAAATACCAAAGCCAATAACACGATAGGCGCAATATACGATTATTACGATTATTACGAAAAGTAAATATGATAGAGCAAGTTGGTCCAGCATTCCCGTCCATTCGTCCAAAGGAATGACAAGGAAAGGAAAAAACAATAAGTGTCAGAGAATGAGAAGAAGAAAGAGAGAGACAAAGAGAGAAAGCACGAATGGGGAAAAATAGTTTACCTTTTTCCACCCCGACCACCGCCTATTTTTTTTCCAGGTTTTGCTCCCTTTCATCACTCGCTCGGCGAAATAGACGGGCGCGCAGTGAAGAGAAGAGAGAGGGAGGGGCCCGAGGTATCCGTCTGTTTCACTTGAAAAAGGCACTTTCCGCGGCAGCACAATAACCAGGACTGGTTAGGTACGTGCCTGAAATAAAACGGGACGTTCGTTCTTAAATCTCCTCTCGCGCTGGAGAGCGCGTGCGATCGCTGTGTTTGGATAGCGAATACGATGAACTATAACGCGTGAATCCGTTACGCGAATTGGATACGTCGTCATTTTTCAGTATGACTTCTTTTAACGATAAAAAAACATTCAGGCGTGCTTATTTTCAGCAATTTGAAAAAATAGCTCCAGATAATTCACCGCTCGCGCAGTGAAGTGTAATTAACATGGACATGTTATTTCGTTTGCCCACGCGTATACTATAAGAACAATATATAATCACGACAGTGTAATCTCCGCTTCTCTTTATATTTTTAATGAATTATCATACTCATATATACCTAAATTTAAAAATTAATAGAATTGTATTCGATAACATAATTCTATTAACTTGGTTGACAACTTGATGATGAAAGAATTATTCATCATCATAAATATGATCATGCATTAGACACGTGGAGTAATGTAATGTAAATACATTTGACAGAAAAAATATAATTTCAATTTGGAAACATTGTTAATGCATTACTGTAAGAGCATGTACCTCATTACAGCGAGACATGAAAGGAGGAAGATAGATAATTAAAAAAAAAAATAGAAAGTATAGAAATATCCTGGCTATTATAAATTTCAATAACGATTCTTGGCTATTATAAATTTCAATAACGATTCAAAATAACGTGCTAAATAATAATGCGCGCGAGAAACAATGACAGATTTTAACACAATAACCCAGCACCCTGGGAATCGAGTCGCTAATAAATTGGTTGGTAACTCAGAATTATGATTAATAGGTTGCATCCCCCAGGGAATTAAAATGAAACTTTACTTCGCGCTCATGTATACGATATTATCATCCTTTATTGTCCGCATGGGCGCAGAGAGAAAGAGAGAGCGTCGGAGGAATCACCCGTGTCAGAACCTTTGATAGGTGCATCGTCTTACATTAGACTCCTCTCGTAGATTGAATTAAATTGAATTCTGCCCACGAGCGAATTAATTTTCCCAAGCGGCGCTAGAGGAGCAGGGAAAAGAATCGGCCCCGCGCTAGATGCGCTCAATAAGGCTTACTCGTTAAATCCGTTACACGTGGTAGCGAGACTTGGGCGAGGGATACAAGAAGTCTCTAACAAGAAGTGCATCCAATTTCAAGGCGTATTTAACGTGTCGTATATCATACGGCGATATATCTGTAGTGGTGCGTGGATGTCTCTTGGCCCCGTATTTCTTATGTATTTCGTGTCCGGTTCTCGTGGTCGAGAGGGTATAATATATGCTTTATAGAACACTAAGAACGGCGGAAGGCGGCGTAGCGTTTGTCACTTTCTTCTTGTACACGCGCGATACATGCGCAGCGGAATCATTTATTCGCTTTTGAAGTTAGGAGAGAGAGAGAGAGAGAGAGAGAGAAACGAGAGAGGATAGCTCCCGCCCTTTACACGCGAGTCACGCCTGGCCCGGTAAAAGCATGGGGATATAGAGCGATTTTTTTCGATGATCCCTGTAGATAATTTAGTGCATCGTACAAGAGAAACGCGTGGTCTTTCGCTAGCTTGTCCCGCGAGAACAACATTTCACCCCGGTTTGATTTTTCCTTCCTGCTCGTGTAGTTCGGTTTGCAACCTTCTTCAGTATCACTCCTCGCTATCGATCATTAAAAGGTGAAATCGCACCTCGACGATAACGATGTAATGCACGATACACTGTTAGATATCAAAGGAGCACACACACACACACACACACACACACACACACACACACACACACACACACACACACACACACACACAAATACCCAATCCTTAAATTTAAATAATATATAATTATGTCTGTTTTTTATTCCTGCACTAGACTTCATTAGAATTCTCTTTCTCACTTTCGCTAAATATTAAATATATACCTAACTCTTAAGTTCCAAAAGTACACTAGTTTAAACATAAAAAAACAAACCCTTTGTTATTTTTAACTTTCATCGATGTCAAAATGTAAATTAATCCATTTCTTTAGTTAATTTCAAAGTAAACACGTTCATATTAACGTATGCACTTATAATAAATAATGAACTAAGTTTGAGTCAAATTAAATATATTTTCTCGAGTTAAGAATTGTTTAATCCTATTGTTTCAAATTGACGACATACTAGATAGAAGTAGTGGATACCGAAGTGATTAAAAATAATTCAAACTGGATACAGAAATGATTAAAAATAATTCAATAATTATAATTTGACATTATGAATTTAACAGAGTACGTTTTCGTGTCTTAAAGAGACTTTCAATAAAATAAACATGTTTATTGCTGGAGAAAAATAAGAAAAAACAACAAACGATAATGAGTTTTTCGTTGTGCGATTTTAATTATTTTTTATACATTTAAATACCACGTGGGATGACGTATGGCAGCATTGTCAACATTATTCTATTGTTAATGAACATTCCCATTCATCATGCACCAATGCATCGAATGGATACAATACTATAGATATGTATTGGAGTTAAACAATAATTGCCAATTTTTCATTCCATACGTAATAATATAATTATAAAGGAACATATTTTACGCAAATTTATATTAAATTAATTACTGTTGCCACCAATATATAATGTCCAATAAATCTAATGATATGATATATTAATTCGATATAATAATTAATATGATATAATAGAACATAGATTTATAAAATCATATATAATGGTTATTATATGTGATTTTATAAATCACATATAATAACCATATAATAATATCACTACAGTATAAATTATCATATTATTTTATGGTATATTTAGTGTACACCGCATCATTTACATATATTTTATGCCAAGCTGATATTGATAATGAATAACAAATATTAATAAAACGGAAAATTCTATTTACAATCACAACAAAACGTACAAATCCATTTAAAAACCTCGGAATTGTAGAAACTTAATAATTGTCAGTGATTTATTAAGAATACTTTTATCTTTGTGATTACGACTTTCTCTGAAATTACATCGTAAAAGTATTGCCTGCTAGATCGGCAAACTCAGCGAGATAAAGTTGTATATGTATGTAAGGACACTCGGTCGCAGGAAACTCGAATTACAGTGAAAGAAGAACTCGAATGAAGATTATTTTCGCACGATAAACTTTGTAAGATCACGACGGAGGAGCAGCAATGTGAGCGACAGCGCAGATTACTAACATAGTAAGATGACTCGGCTCAAAGATCGAGCTAGTTCCGGAACTAGCGTAAGCGTGTAATTCGCCCGTCATGTCCACGTGAAGTGGACATCGATGTGTGTACGATATATCAAGTGTATATATTCCATGTGATTCTCGCATTACTGTGCGCTCGCGTCCGAAAGGGAAAACATTCTCTCGCCCGATCATGTCTACGTTGAAAAATTTTCTCGAGCATCACGAAGAAGCAGCGGGGACAATGTCGAGGGACGTCCAGGCGGATAATTTTCTCTTAAATACAGTCAGCAAGAATAACGGTCCTTCGAGTAACGACTCAACCACTTCTTTTCGTTTCCTGCAGGGTTCATCCTAAAAGATTTCTCACAGAAACTACGGCATCCGACGTTAAAAAGGAAGGGTAGAAGGGTCGTTTCCTATCTGTTGAGGTTTACCCCGTTGCTACAGACCCCCTAAGGAGCGTATGCCGAGGTCTTTCTCTTTCTCTCTCCATCTATCTAGCCTGTACCATCCTCTCTTTCTGCACCTTGGTCTCTCGAAGTCTCGTCGCCGCCGAAGAATCTCCGCGAGTACGCCACCCGGGGCGAACCTTTGTCCTAAATGATAAACTTTACCCGCAGGACTCCGCCGCGGAAAAGTTTCCTTGTTTGCCAATAGGGAAAGCATTTCGGAACTTCGGCACTTGTTTCACGTTGGCCTCTATCGTCCGTTACCGTATGTTCTTAAGTCGTGCGCTTAATACTTTCTTCGTATTATGGCATAGATAGTGAGTTTCTTTTTTTAATAAATAAATTATTTCCTCAAAATCAATAAATTTATCAACGATTTTCCACCAGCGAGTGTTCCGCAATAATGAGGTAAAATCGATTAATCATTGCCAGAGTATAGCTTTTCCAGAAAATGCTATTTCAAATACTTATATGAAATCTTTTGGAGATTTTTAATCAATTTGAACAATTAAAACGAATAAAATAAACCTTTATTGATTAAAAAAAAATTGCTTTAATATATCTACTCTTTTACTTACGTATTTTCTTATTTTCAAGAAATGAGTTAGATTAAGACAAGCAATTCACGCAGAAATATCTGAGTTTGACAGCTAATCAATATTTAATTTTTCGCACCAATTCAAGCTACATGTTTACTATTGTATTTTCGTCAATTTATTTTTGTTTTAATAATGTAATATACACGGCATAGAATATAGGAAATTAATAATTAAGAACTGAAGAATGCGAATATTAATAAACATACTTTAATTTTTGCATTGTTCAATGTGTTCTAGTAACCTCACCACAGTTACAAGAAACCGTGGACTCAACATTCAGTGATTAGTCCATATGGAAAACTCAATGATGGACAACTGGTACGATTATATGTTATCGAGCATGACATGGCAGCTTGAGATGTACATGAAAACGCAAACACAAAAGCGGTTGATAGATTGATGAGCGCGCTCGTTAAATGCATAGCTTCCCGGAAGTATGGATCATCGTCGAAGGAGAAAAAAATTACGCGAGATTCTCTTAGTGTTTCAGTTATCTAGTCCACTTGAAGCGAAAGAATCAAAGACTCGGATTTATCTAGAGAATGTGAAGGAAAATTAATAATTAATACCTGTTCTAGAATAGAAAGAAAACCATCATGAGAAAATTATATTTCCTGTATATATATATATGTGTGTGTGTGTGTGTGTATTTTTATCACCTGAAAATAAATGCTATATTTCTGTAAGGAGTTTCTTTTATATCTATTATGTATGAACATATCCAATTATTTATTCAGTATAAAGTATAATTTTCATATAAAACTAACATCATGTAAAAATATTTTAAGAAATAATCTTCTCGATATGCCATGAAGATAAGTTTACATTTTTATTACATCTTTCACAAAATTTTCTATTACCGTTATGAGTACGAGTTCCCATAACGCGGTAATGCAATATAAATAACGCATAATTATTGTACGCATGTAATTTATCTTATGTTATCACATATGTTAGCATCAGAGACATTTAATCTCTAAAGAGACCTATTCTCATTTGTCGGGAGATACAGATGACACACTTGCCTATCCTGAGGATTAGATTTAGTTCGTAGGCAAAATGAAAAGAAAATAGATTTCCTGGATCTCTGTTCATAGCTAGTTGTGCTTAGGAAGCGAGTATACAGGTAAAAGTATTCACGTGATAGTACATTTCACATTATATACATAGAACGACATATAGCGAAACAGTTCTAATTTGCTCGAGTTTGTCTTTTAGTGGATTCTGCAGGAAATTAAAAAGGGATGATGCGGATGCAACGAATTAACTCAGGTGGTCCGAGTAGGCGTAAATTGCTTGATGCACATCTGTGCACTTCGCTCGCAGAAAAAGCTGTAGAGGCGCAAACATACGGGATTGAGCATAACGTGTTAGGATATTCTTTAAACTTCTCTCGGTGCTCGCGAGGAAAAGAGAAAGAGAGCAAATCAATATGGGTGCGGATAGCATGCGCGTTGCAACGCAATGGACTTTACGAACTGGGACGCACAAAATTCATACTTGTGCATTTTTAAAAGACGCACATGAATCATGGCATATATCGCTACCGTTCTTCTATTGCTTTATTTCAAAGAGCATTGGCCTATCGCAATTATTCGTCCTAATTGGATAACGAATTGCAAATACAACGAAATTAAGTAGGATAGCGGATCTGGATAAATATTTTAAATTCGCGTACGAGTTCAAATATCCAATTATTTTTCATGAAAATCTTATGATATCACCGTGCAGGATGCTCTAAAATCATGGTACAACCCGAAAAGAAGATGATTTTGCACGGAAAAATAAGTAAAAAATATAGAATATAAAATTATTTCATGAGAATATTTTCAATAATTCATAAAGTAAAAATTCATCGTGCGTGAATATCCTGTGTTTTGTTGTATATTCTCGATTATTCAATACAATAAATACAAACATGAGCAGAGACAGTAATCATATACATTATACTTATTGTATAACTTACACAAAGCATTATATTATAATTCGAAATTTTTAGTCGATTTATCTTCGATCATAATATAAAGTCAAATTGTAATTCGAATTAACCGCAGGAACAAGAATGAAATGAATATTGAAATCGTAATAATTACAGTAGAAATATATGGGAATAAAAATGATATGCGTGGTTATATACGTGGTTGTATAGCGTAATATACGCTATACAATGACATTAATAAATTATATTTGATATTTATTCCGTTAAATTCTTGTGTGTTTAATGATACATATCCATTATTCAAAAGAATAATTTTAAAGTGGACTTTAATAATGTATAAATATAGGGTAATTACCTATTGTATTAAGATTCCACATTCGTATAAACATAAAATATAAAAGTAGACATTACGAGTTAGCCATGCCGTATAAATTAATTGTAGCAAGATTTAAATTAACATAACTAAATTTCATTGGATTAAAGTCGCTTATTAGACTAGCGGAAACTGAGATATATGCATTTTATGCAGATTTGTTAAGTGCTAGAGAATATAAAAAATATCAATTACAGTCAGATCGCGATGGGAAAAGCAATAAAAAGAAACTCGCACACCTCTTTAATTACGCATCGAGATATAGCTATTCCGTTTAGATTGCATGTCCACTGCTTATAAGCACATTGCCCCTCCGGCGGTAGCTTTGACGAGAAGCACGGCGGTTTGCGCAGGTTTTAAACGAAAAATGATATGAATTAATTGAATCGAGTTTAATTGGAATAAAGAAGGCAAATACGCGTTTCCACTTGTGTGTCTACATATACGCATAATGGATGTTGCAACATTTACAAGAGCATTTAACTATAAAATTCTGGTACAGTGCAATAAAACAAAAGTACAAGAGATTCGACTATAAAAAAATTCCCTGCCGAGTTTAAAGTATCGCACTAATTACCGGATTAGTTTTTTTTAAATTCGTTTTTTCATCAATGTCATAGAGATAAAATATGAAATATGTTTTAATAATTATCTATTACCCATGTCGCTTTCGAGAAATTTTAACAGTTTATTACATATTATCATTAAACAAGCGACAAATACGTGAGATGTTGTAATTATATTTTACATTAGAGTAATAATGAACAGAATAAAATAAGCCATGTGTTTAATATTTATATAATATTATGCGATATTTAATTCGATAATGCTAAAGGTAAATTACGAGAATATATATCACAAAGCATGATTAAAAAATTTGTTAAATACAGAGATAAAAAATTTGTTAAATTATGTTTCAATATGCTCAATAATGTTACGATACAATGTGAATATATGCTTAGTACAGTGATTTTAATCAACATGATATACGCGCGCGATTATCAGTTTTATAAACAGACCCGATTCAAAACTTTGAATATATTAAGCCACGTAGTGAGTTTACTAAGATTAAAAAGTCGATTGATCAATTTAATTTAGGTCGATTGGTTTATAATAAGCGTGCCATTCATTGTTCGTTAGATCATTTAATGTAATTATCTCGGAAACATGTGCGCCAAACTCACTCATAATAATTATTCGTATGAATTCTTGTTTTCATTAAGCACGAGAGAAATTTAACGACTAAAATACGAATTACTGCTATTTTATCAAATAAATTAACATTTTTTTAACAATTTCATATAATTTTTCATATACTAAAGATAAGTAGCTACTGTTATCATGTATGTAAATTAACCATTGTACTGCGTGTCAATAAAATCAAATAATTAAAACCATTCGTGTGCACGTTTCCAGGATATGCATAGATATCATATAGAATTTTACGTATCAAAGCAACTTTGAATTTTAATTTATGATTAAATTATATCACATTCTATATGATTCGTATAATCAAAATAAGGCCATATGAAGTAATGTAGGAAGCACAGCTCATGCAAATAATATTAATTATCGTGTATAACGTAAAATACAATATCATTTATAATTGAGTATAAAATGAAAACATGATACTTGTACACGAATAAATTGGATTTAATACTTCATGGATTTATGCTATTATATGTATCTGTTTTGATGAAAATTAATTCTGGAAAGTTAATAATAAATAATCATACACAAGGAGATATATCTAATCAATTTATCCGTTGATTTTTAATTTTAATCTTTTCTTAATAAAAATATAAACGCAATTAGATGTTAAATAATAAATATTTGAAAAATAGGCATGTTTCATCAATTAAGTTTTGTAAATACAAATATACAATAAAGATTTATATGTTATTTCCAACGTAAAGTTGCTTTCACAGAATATTAATTTAAATTAAAACAAATTTATTTTATAGAAATATAAAAAATAGAATAAAAATAAAATATAAAGATGTATATATATGTATAACATATATAATATATTTTTAAAAATTGTAAAAAAATTTATATAAAAACATCATTCAAATATTATTTAATCTTCAATACTTGTTAATGCAAAATTTAGCTCTAATTTTTCAAATATTTACTATTCATAAAATTTGGTAATTGGTTAGACACATTCCATTTATTCAAATATATGGTTTTAATTAAAATTATAAATATGGAAACTGGAATAAAGAACAGTTAAAATGATAGAAGAGACGGTACAGCGCCCTATGAACATCCTCCTTGAGGTCCTCCTTGATCACGGTAGTACGTCTTTCACTTATGAGCATATAGCTATCCAACGGTAGCTTTGAATTTCACAGAAAGCGAACCGCCGTCCAAGCTTTAATTGAATCGGCCGAAATTAATTTCAGCTGTCGCACCCTGGGAAACTCGGAAGGCGGGCGAGGATGAACAGGAAGCGAGAGCTTCCGGTCCTCCTAAACCCTGAACGCGTAAATTGCTTAGGGAGAGGAATGTCGCTGGCTCTTAAACTTCAACGCCTCTTGGAAGAAATAAAAATACGCATATACAGAATGACTTCATAGTCATCATATATTTTATTAGACATATTCTGGCGATTCATTTCAATTGAAAATTCTAACAAAATTGCAAAAATTTTTGAGTTAAAAGTCTATTTGATTTGAACGTCATTTCTCTCTCTCTCTCTCTCTCTCTCTCTCTCTCTCTCTATTTGAAAATAATTTTTTTAAATCAAATAAAAAAGTTTATTTGATTTTAAAAAATTATGTTCAAATCAAAGAAATGTTTACACGCATAATAAATTATTATTAATTTTAGCTTAAATGATATTATTGATTTATGGATCATTAATTGTAATCTTCATAAAATATTCGGCTCTAATAAAATATTGTTGTACATCCAGAGAAAGATTTCTTTCATTCAAAGAAATGTTTCTTTGTTACGGTTAAAGAAAAAATTTCTTTGAATCGGAGAAACCTTTCTCTGGGGGTGTATCTCGATCATATCTCGATCATTTTATGTCGTTTCAAATAATGTAAAAACAAATTATCAGCAAATAGGGATGGATAGGAGTTATAAAGTTAGTGCATTTAAGTATTATATATATTAACACGTTTAAATTAATAATCATTAGCGTGTACGTATTTTATTAAATTAATTTGAATATGTACAATTGTAAATGTTTTAATTTTTTAATTAATTACAGTACCTGAAAATTTGCACAGAGAAAAGGTTTCTTTAAATGAAACAAATTTGTGCATTGGAATAATCCAAACAAATATATCTACGAGTAAATGTTAAACGATAACATAAAGTCCCATCATCTCTTATCGCTTCAATTCATATTTGATTCGCATTTCGATTCTGTAAATCGCGCAAAATATTCGCTTACTATCGTTACAAATCATAAGAGTACAGATTGATAAGTAATCGCATTAATAATCGAGCTAATTGTATAAACATATTCGGAAGATTGCGTTTAATGTCTTCCCGTACTTGTCGCAAGTGCATCACGAAAGGTAATGTGACGTACATACAGAGTGACTCACACCGTTGTCGAGTTCCTCCGATCACGCTGCGCATATGTGTATGTAAACAAAGTGACCGAGCATGATGTTAGGTCGCAAAAGCAACTGCCAAAAGCCACCTACCACAAAACTTTTAACGTGTAACGCTTATAACGGGTGTAAAATAAATACCGATTATTCTATTTTGTATATTCTGAATTGAGCTCGATGAATAATCTTTCACGTGCCAGAATTCGACTTTAAAAATAAAATCTATCTTCGTTTTAATCGAAAAATTATTTATATAAAATAATATATTATCTTTTCCCAAGTTATTCCGAATAAGGCAAAATTGTATGATTTTAATAAATCGTGTTGATTTTAATATAAATCAGAAAAATAAAATTAAATCACCGCAAGATAAACGACGAATTATTTTCTCGAGTTATTAAAATCACACACTTAAAATAAAAAAAAAGTTTCTTTTCGCTTTTGCGAAGAGAGATATAAAAGTTCTGTATTATTTATCAAGTTTCATTAGAACGTATTAAAATGTTGAAAGTGAGTACTACGATTAAAGTGAGTACTGCTCTAGCCACACCGATAATTGATTTAAACTCCAATTTACGATAGTAATTTATTTTATCCTGGATATTCTTTTTTTCTATATCATATTTTAAACGCCATATTTACGTACTACCAAAGTAATCGAGGTTTAAATTTTACCTCTATATTTATTAGAAACGGTAAATTGATCGTTGGCACTACTACCTACTACTATTAAATGATATTACTTACTAAAGTGGTATAAGATGGTGCATATTGAAAGAAGTTATTTACTATCCCATAGTAAATTCTATTGCAAAATTAGAATATCTTTAATAACTAACAGAAAATGAATATCACAAGAATACCGCAAGATTGGTCATAAATTTTTCTAAAATAAACAGCATTTACTTTGTTTCTGTGAAGTTAGCACCTTATTTTCAAAAATTGGAAATTTTATTAACAGTTCTGCTTGCACCCGCAATAGTTCTACAGTTTCTGCTTTAAAGTAAAAAATAAAGATGTAATAAAACTTACATTTATCGAGACAAAATCAATATTAAATTCGTACGTAAATAAATTGTACACATAAATAAAAATTAAGCTTATGCACAATAAATCATCTTCGTAAATTT
Organism: Mycetomoellerius zeteki; assembly: GCF_001594055.1. Taxonomy (NCBI): domain Eukaryota; kingdom Metazoa; phylum Arthropoda; class Insecta; order Hymenoptera; family Formicidae; genus Mycetomoellerius; species Mycetomoellerius zeteki. The sequence continues at coordinate 3,250,123 of NW_017257294.1, forward strand.
TAACAATATATAATGAATTGAAAGTATATGTTTTATCCCATAATTATCGCGATAAATAGATTAATGAAATAGGCAACGCAACAGGAAGTCACATACAAGTGACATGATTTACCCCAAAGGATATCCGACATATAATGCGGTACTATAACAAGCAGCAACATTGAGGTCACAATGACAATTCCCCATCGACCACGACGAAGCTCGAACGCGAAGAACGGATCGTTCCGACAAACCGGAAGCTGTCGATGGATGCGAATCGATTCCTCCAGTTTATCCCCATCCACAGTCATAGCACTCGTATCCTGCGTCCAACGCGCGCGTACGGGATTACGGTACAAAGGATTTCCCGCATTTACGTGGCTCGAATGCAAATCCTCACCTCGCGATGCGTTCCCAACGGGTTCTCGACTAAATTTTTTTTCCTCTCTCTATAACAATGTGCCCGTTTCCACGTGCATAAAAACTTTTGATGGTGTTACAAGGACCAAACTCTAGTAGACTCTCGGTAGATTTGAAAACGGCTCTCGCGTAAACGCAACCGCGACCGGTGAGATATGAGTGATCCTATACGTCGACGTATTTTAAAAGACTCGTTAATTGACATATTAGTCGTTTGCGAAAAAAACCAACGAATTACGGAAATAGATTCTCAAAAGTTTATAGACCCAATAAATATTAAATCTCAACAGTTATCGTTTTGTACATTCAGTATATTCAAGCTATCAAAATTCCGATATTAAAATAACTTTTATCAAATTCAGAGAATAAAAATAAAGAGAAAATGAATAACCCAAGTATACTCATCTTATTCTCGAGTTGCATCCCACCAAGTTAAACATGAATAAAAATAAAGGAAATATAGAGCAAAATCATATGAATGTCGTGTTTGCAGATAACACATACGAAGTTATTTATTTATTCATACATTTGCATGGTAAATCGATTAAATCTCTTTCAGAAAGGTAATCTTTTAATGTTAAGTAAAGACTATAAACGCTCGACTATCTTTATTCATGCTTATCGAAACATTTTCTTCAAATAAGTAAAACAGAAATTCTCGCTCCGTTTTATTCATGTAACTCGTTACAACTTGTAACTATGTTTGAACGTAGATAAATTCAAGTTTTATTGTAATAAGACTAGAAATACTGCTCTACCATAGATTTCAACAGTTGTAACGTTCGCATGCACAGAATTCACATTTGTCGAGAAAAATGGAGGAATTCGGTGATATAATACCATACGTTTTATGATATCGTATTTACGGTGTTAGGCTGAAACAGGAAAAATGAAAAATCCCGCGCTATGTCTATTAGGTGCTCATGTCAGCTTACAGAATAATAAAACGCAGTCATAAAAGAACGTATACAGGGTATTCTAGATACGTCCTGCGTTCCTCTCTAGAAAAGAGATTCTATTTCTCAAAAAGCATAGCGATTAGATGTGTTAATTAAAAATCGAAACTTCTCAATGGATTTGTAACTATAAATAAAATTCAGAATTTTGATAAATTAAATTCCATAAGAGAATAAATATATAATAAAATCATAATCTTTAGACTATGATAATAAAAAACAGTAAATATTTGATTTAAAATTTAATCAATACAAAGTAAATATCTCTCAATAAATTGTAACGATTTTATTATTTATTATCAGAATAAATCGTGTTTCTTACAAGATGCGGGTACGTGCATGCATTTTCGTTCGAAATGTTGGCCGTATTCGACGCGCGTTCGTATAATTGCCATCCCTTCAAGAACCGCGTGAAGGTTTCGACGTGTGAGTTCTAATTATCACCTGGCATCATGCTATTTAACGTACAACTGTTATTATGCTTTTACACGTACGGCAGCGACGAATCTCTCACGAATTACTGGGACAGCATAAAACTTTTAAGTGGATCTTTAAGAACTTGCTCGAAAGTAAATTAAAATAAAACCAAACGTCCGGCTAAATGAATAAATTAGCAGTATTTTAATAATGCAACAATACTATGTGTATGCCGAACATATACTCTATTCCTCCTGTATTTACTGCGTAAATTATGTTTCTTTGTTATACGCACAATACATTTGTTAGTGCGCAATCGTGTTATTATATATCATCCTAATGGTCAGTCATATTTAATCAGTTAATGATGTCTACATGCATTTAATGGCATACACATACATTTTGAATTCATGCCTGAAACGCAACGTACATAACAACAGATTACAAAGTTTAACAATTATAATTCCTTCTCTAATTATACAGGGTGGCCCACGCAAAGTGTTACAAGCTAATAACTCTAAAAATATTTGTCCTATCAAAAAGTTGTTCATGAGAAAGTTTCATATATTCGAGAGGCCTTTCTATCTACGTAAACAAAAATCCACCCCCGTCCCCCCTTGAAGAGGGGCACAGACCAATCGCACATCCAATGAGAATTCTCATATGACCAACAGTGCATATTATTGTATGTCTATTAAGGTGTCCAATATTGGTAAATGTTGCTTCATCAGAAAAAAAGAATATTTTAAGTAAAAATAAATCATTTATCATAGCATCACCCATCCACTCGCAAAATATTACACGACGTTGATAATCAGTTTCCAAAAGTTCCTGAGTCAAAATCAAACGATACGGATAAAATTTTTGTTTTTTCAAAATCCGCTGTATTGAAGACCGTCCAACTCCAGACGTGTTTGCTAATTCGCGTTGACTGACATGTGGATTTACTTCAATTGCAGCGAGAATATTAGCACAATTATCATCATTAACTACTGGATTTGTTTTTTGTCTTTTAATTGCACTTAATTAACCATGTACACGCAAACGATTTTCTAAATTGAAGAAATGTCATATGCGAGTTTTTAATATTATAACGGTCTAAAAATAATTGCGCTGCACGTCGATAATTTTTCTCACATTCTCCCAGAATTAACAACATATTAACTTCCACGTCAAAATGATTTTCGAACTTGATAGCATGGAAATCTTAAAACTAAATGTATAGTAGATCTGTATTTACGTTTCCCGATAAATGTGTGTATTCATGTTTCTTTTGCTTAATATCAAGGTCGTTTTCGTTTTCATTGTATCGATACGACGATTGTATGAATACAACTTTGTGTCAATGGAGTTCAATCATGACTAAAAGTTTAAATGTTCATAACTTTTGATAGGAGCATTTTCCAAAGAAATCAAATGTTTCAGACAAAGTTTACTTATTGTTCCTCGTAGAATCCAAATATGTAACATTTTATAGGGGGTTCCGTTTGAAACTTTGAAGTTACCCTCCCGCCCCTCTTCAAGAGGGGACGGGGGTGGATTTTTGTTTGCGTAGTTAGAAAGACCCCTCGAATATATGAAACTTTCTCATGAACAACTTTTTGATAGGATAAATATTTTTAGAGTTATAGCTTATAACACTTTACGTGGGCCACCCTGTATACATATATAAAACTGAAATATATTATTTCTTTTTGAATAAAAGTGTCTAAAATGTCCACCAGGATATTATTACCGTATATCAAAATTTATACCGCGTTAATTTATTAATTTGTAATTTTATTACATTATTAAACCTTTTAATTTAACTAGGAAAATATTTACTCTAATTAATGCCTGTTTATGACATATTGTCAAATGTTAAAACGCGCATAATAAAAACAGACAAACTTCTCCTTCTGTAATATCGCGCCTAGATTGAAATTGCTTTTCCAGCAAGTTAAAGAACTACGTAAGAGTTAATTAATATAACTGAATATATAGATTAGCTATTATTGCGGTACATTAGATACAAGTTACAATAAATACTCCAACATACCACTTCGTACCGAGTCGACACTTTTTTTTTATCATCAAGCAAAAAGATGCCAGACATTCCAGAGCTCTTTCGCTCTCCGGTTCTAATTGCAGAACAGTGCGAAGCCATGGTCAACGAGATGGATTTTTCCACTCGCAACATTCCGACGTTAATGTCGTCGCCAAATAGTTCTTTTACGTTTCTAAATGATAATATAAAAAGAGGGTAGAATGAAAAAAAAAATAAAAGACCATTCGAAATTATTGTTGGTACTTCGCCCCTCTCCTTCGAATCTGCATCGAAAAAATACGTGGTCATTCACACAACCGAGAGAATTAAGTTGGTTTATTAAAGTAGTGGTAACGATAAATGTTCGAACACTCTATTTTCTCCGTGGATTCACGCGTGGGGACGTACGAACGTAATTGCTACGAAGGGCACGATGGTAGAAATTACACCGAGTTTTAAGAGTATTACGCGCCAGTTCGTGCTACGCGATCTCGACGAGAGGTTGTTCTCCCGCGAGGACGTCATGTGGAATTGGTGCTATTATCACCAGCTTATCGTTATCATTGCGCACACGGTAAAAGGGATTCTCTATGGGTCTGTTAGAGTCTCTCGAGTATTATCAGCAGAATAATATTGTAGAAAAATAATGACCTAAATATCACTACAAGATATTGAGAAATTTCAATAAATGTAATATTCCAAATTACAAGGAAATCGTTTTTCAATATATATATCGGACACAATTGTATATGCATTCTTGTGATATATGCGCCTGAAAGGAAATCAATATCCAGATAAACGAAAACGTTGATGCGAAAATGAAATGCACATAATTAGATTTATATTTTATGATTGTCGGTTCAACTGTTTGTCGTGTATGCTTGAGTATAATTTCAGTCATACATACTTCATAAAAATAAACAAATTTATTAATCTTTAATCAAAATCCATATGTCCATTGCCAAAATAAAATTTACTTATATTTTAAATATGTTATTTAATCTCTTTTAAATACAATTGATAACATGATAACAATATATGTTAATTATAATATTAATAATTTAGTTTGTTATATACTGGCAACGATGATGCATAAACATAAAATTTTAATGAGAAAACTGCTAATGTTCAACTTAATATAAAATTTAAAATGTTGCAAAATTTTTGCAGTGTTTATACAAATGCATTGTTTGATCAAATTAATTTTTTCATTTTCTTAAAATAAGTTGATTGGATGCTGTATTTTTTTGTACTTTCGTAATTGAGAGATATTGAGTATTTTTTAAATTAAATCTGAAATTAACATTAAATTTTCAAAAGCAGGGTTTGCTTGAATATGCGTAAGAAAATATTATATGTATTGTTTAAAGTTTGATTCACCGAGATATTTTGATTTTAAATTGCTTATAAATCAAGAATCACCGACGTCCTATTATGGCAACAACCGCTATTCTTTACAGGGCGTATCCTCTAGCAGTTGAGAGAAGCACCGACAGTTCTGAAACAGCCTGCATATTTAATCGCGCAATCGAGACAGCGCTGCATCCACTCCCGCATTATTTCCATGTTAACAGTTTAACAAAGTACCGTGTAATTATTCTTGTCGCCCGAATCCGACGCGGCCCGTTATGCCCCAGCGTGTAAGACTTGTATTGCACGGAATATCGCGCATAGCATGGCGTAACCCAGTTATTGAGCAGAGTTTTCAACGAATATGCAAAGTCAAATATTGTAATAAAAGTTATCGCAAGCGGATTAACGGACCTCTGGATCTAAAACTTAATCGTGCACCTCGCGACGAAAGTGCACTTGTCGTTTGCGCCGACTTACATTCCAGCGAGTTCGCGTGAGGATTATTCATTTCGCCTCAACAGCCGTTAAGGGAGCTCGAAAGACAGGGTCGGAGGTGGCGGACGACGAAAGTCGGTACGTACCACAGTTCCCCGGGTGACTATTTCAGCACTTGAAATCTCGGTTTGCTAATTCCGCGCTGCTCGCCGAAGCGTGCCGGGACGTTTCCAAGTGGTTTCTAAATTACTCTCGCTTAAGTCTTCGCGTAAACAAAGTGCTCCGGACTGCGGCATCTGTATTACAATGAGGTGACTTTTACGTCTTTTAAACAGCGAAAAGCGCTCGTCGCGAGAGACAAGAGACCGCGTTTAAAACGTGACTGGTACAATTCACTCTGCGCGTTTAATGGTAACAATAGCGCAAACCGTTTTGCGCTATCTTATTGTAATTTAAATCAGTTTTGGTTTAAAAGTACATAATACCGCGCGCGAAACAAATTAAAATCTTATAAATATTAAATATTTTATATATACCTATCATAAAGCTTAAGCGAGTCATGTTATATTAAACTAGCTAGATAAGACATAAATAGAAAATCATTCATGTACCTCTGTATCATCTCACTCATGTATCACAATGTTTCCAACTCGGAAATGAGATAATGCATATATATTAACGCATATGTATTAACTGCAATTGCGCTAATCTAACGCAGGTAACAGCAGGAGTTTCGCATTACATGCGTATTACTATGGTTTGCCATCTCTAACTGGACTACATGATATACGTCAACTTGAATCGAGATGTCCATTGTAATGGCGGTGGCTTTCACAAGAGGACTTCGCGTGAGTGACGGCCGTACAAATGTCATAAATGTGTCCATCGTAACTGTCTCTATACGAAATAAAGAAATTCGGATGAAGATGAATTCCGGCGTCTCTCTCCGAGTCGCGCGTGCCGTACGTTGCAATATATACAATGCATACGAAGCTCGATATGCGAAGCCAAGGAAACCTTGTAGATGCATGCATGCAGCCGTATCGCTTTCAACGATATCTCCTGTACCCGTAATACACCCACTCCTGAGATAGCTTCGAAGTATCACCCTCCTTCTCTTGTCTCTCACACGCCCTTACACTGCCACTCTTGGCCTCGATCCTCGCCCACCATATCCTCGTTCATTCTTGCTCTGTTTCACTACAACCCTCGTTCGCGCGACGCAAAGCAGATTGCCAAATATCCACAGGTTGTTGATTTTGTTGATTGTGTATGTGTCTGTATGTGTGTGCAGATAGCAATTTGGTGCTACGTGTCAAGGCACATACAAAACTGTATTACGCAGCAGAATCTGAATCGGCTTTCTTATATTTATGAGACGAACACATTGTGAAACTACGATATTACGATATTACAGAGTTAATTCCATTTATTTTCTTTTAATAAATAATTAGATATGTTCTTTTTTCAAATTCCAGACTCAAGTCTTTAATATAAATTATTTAAATTAATAGACTAATATGTTTCTTTACAAAAGCATTGTACAAAAAATTTAATTTGTTTCATACGGTTTATGAGATAGTAATAATAGGTGTTATAACACGTGCGATAGTTAATTTGTGTGGATGATTTAAATCCGAAAGTAATAAATGCGTGAACCCAATATGTATTATTGTTAATTACAAGTAGCACAAATTCGCCGATTCATTTGCAGAATTTGTTTGTTAATTAATTGTTAACTATGTATATGTACATACACACACACACACACACACACACACACACACACACACACACACACACACACACACACACATGCATATAATGTATTCCATACAAAGATACTATCAACTTGAACAAGATGAAATATTTTACTAATTTTAATATTTTATTAATATTTTAATAATTGATTAATTTAATTGAAATAAAGAAAATTGTGTTTTTTAAATCGTCCACACAAATTAACTGTCGCACGTGTTATAACACCTATTATTACTATCTCATAAACCGTATGAAACAAATTACATTTTTTATACAATGCTTTTGTAAAGAAACATATTAGTCTATTAATTTAAATAATTTATATTAAAGACTTTTGAGTCTGGAATTGGTACGATAATTTATATTATAGTAAGTAGAGAGAAGTAAATCGCAAATGTTTGAAATGATCTGCCAGAAAAAGTTATGTAAGAACCAATCGGAACATACTACGTAATCCCAAACTTTGCTTGTCAATTTTGAAAATTGACAGACAGCGAGTGCTCGAAGTTAAACCCGCTCTCAAGCCCAAACAAGATCATACTCCAAGCGGCCGCGGTCGACGACAAAATTCAATCATCGAGATCGCGACTCTGCTAGATCGACCTGGCCGACGACGAGCTCCATCCCATTGGTTTCGCCAGCACAGCCTCTCTGGATCAACCGCATCTGCTCTCAATGCAGTTCATATCAGGAACCTTACGATGTTGGAGCTTGCGAAGGCGATAAGCGGTTGACAGAGAGAGGGGAATATGGAAGGAGAAGAAAGAGAGAGAGAGGGAGACTTTCACAGGGATTCCATCCAGGATTCGAGTGATGTTCAGCTTGTCGTGCTAACCAGAAGAGCGGAGGAACTACGAATCGAGCGGTTTCGAGATAGGGAGCGAGGTTAGAGATGGAAGTAGGTACTTGGATATGGAAATGGGATGCCCCAACGCAAATGCGAAGCTCGAATCTATCAATTTCACTCTACAATCGGTGGAGGTAGAGAAACTAGACGGCTTCGGTAATTCGCTGATTCTAAAAGTAAACACAAAGGCTGGAGAAGTGGTGCGATCTCTCTGACCACAAGAAGGAAACATTGGGGTCAGAAAACATTGGAGTGAGAAAAAAAGGAATGAAAAAAACGTGGCGAAAAAATATTCAACGAACGACCGAGATTGATCTAAAACGGAGAACAAGAAGAGAGAAAGAAAAAGAGAAGCACAGGAAAAAGAGGCGAAATATATGTTAGTATATGAGTTTACGTGAAATCATTAGAATGGGCAACCTTCATCATCCGTACATTATGTATTGCGGACATAAAAGCGGGCATGTATGTTCTAAGTATATATATATATATAGAGAGAGAGAGAGGTCATTACAAACGTAAATTCCAACCTCGCTATTCACCTTCAATTCTACGGGCAACCAAATTAAATGGAAACGCGGGAGATGCTGATTCGTGAGTGCATATTTCGTACACATTGTTACAAAATCGATACGCATACGACAACTTATATGCATAGTTCCACTATGCAGTTTCTGCAAGTTGCCGGCATGCTGATGGTAGCAACGGTAGCCGCCGGTTAAATGGTGTCGACTCAATCGTGGTGATGATGCGCGAATGTGGAAACAGCCTGCAGGTATACGTTTGTCGACCCTTTCCAAATCAAGGCCTCATCCGAGCACAGGTTGCTTTGCCTACACGCAATTAACGCCGTCTTCGTCTGTCATTTGTATGTTGGACCGCAATATGACACGCGTAATACGCACGCCGCGTGATGTCTGTCGTTGATAATGTGACGCGCAATAGACCGTGTCGAAGCCACTTGGAAATGGCTGTGTTCTCACAGCCTCGTGTCCCTCTACAGACTATCATCGACCTACCAAAACCATTCGCTCGACGCGCGCGCGATAACGTGCTCGCAATGTATGCACGAGTCGCAGTTTGTCGGTTGCACCATCGCCACCGCCGCCGCTATCACCGTCGAATTGGGCCGATCCCGTGTCACTAGATTTACAAAAGCTTCCGCTCGATTTACGAGCACATAGAGCTCCTGCGTAGTGTTACGCGACCGAATGGCACGTAGATTTCAATGACTTGTAACACGCCTCAATCGTAGTTTTCGATTGAACGACGCGTACAAATGCGTAACACACCGCGTAATTGCTATATTTATTTATTAACAGAAGACAAACATTTTAAAAACTTTTTCTGGAAGTTTTCATTGGCAATAAAAATAAAAATAACTAACAAAAAATAAATTAATTACGCAAGCAAATAATAATTTGCATATTTTAGATTTTTATGCTATACATTATGTCCTTTTTCATACTGAAGTTTTCTGTGAAATTAAATTAATTATAACTAGCAATTAATTATGCAATTTTTCATTTACTAAGAAATAGCTTGTGACTAAATCATTTTTTCTTATCATTGTCACATCCCTGTTAAATCAAAATCGTTATAAAATAAAAGAGTTAATTGTTTTTAGTTTATATTTTATTCAGAGTTATGATCTATCAATATAATATTTCAAATAAAACGTTTTAAATTTTAATGGCCATGGTAATAACTTCCATTTCGAGAAATAACATACAGTATTCATAGGCTAAAAGTGTATTTTGAAAAATACGCTTTTAAAAACATTACAAAATTTCTTTGGCTGTACCATTTTGCCTGTACAAAACGGTATTGCTATTAGCCAACAACGTAGGAATGCATTTATAACGAACTATGCAGATCCATTATTTCCACATTAACCAACATAAAATAATGACATTATAAATTGATTGTGGAAAACGTTAATTGATTATACTCAAAATTTTACTTTATTTTACTACATATACATACGTATATATACATATATATACGTATATACACATGAATATATATATGAATTCGCAGTTAAAAAATTAACGTTAAAATATTTTCATTTTTATGTCAATCATATCTATACGATTTATAAAAAACAGCTTGATCAAATTTTCAGATAGTACATTATATATCACTTTATTTTATATGCTGTCCTTTTAACTAAAAATTCCTTCGCATAGAGTGAAAGTCATGAAGATTAATGTTTGTATGAAAGTGAGGGTAACTAGTCTTCTATTCCCACGCTGAAACATCGAGGAGGCGGTAAGAAAAAGAAGATGAAGAGAGAAAAGGAAGCGCGGTCATTTTCTACGGCGCCAGTAAGAAAAAGCAAATCTTCACAAAAGTGAGGCAAGCTGTTTCCTCCTCGTTCACCGAGCAAACTGGAGTAAGGTAAGAATACCAAAGCAACAAGATATAGAATGAAAGCAACATTGCAACATGATACTACTTCTTTAGAAACGTGTACCTCATATAAATTGATAAAAAAAATAAATCTATTAAAAGGAAAATAATGTTTGTAAGTACACTGAGAAAAAAAAATTTGTTCAACTAACTGAACACATTTAGTTGTTTTAGTCTGCTTAACAAGCTGTTCAATGTTAAACAGACTACGGTTAAATTCGATTAAATAAAATTTGTTGAATTAATCAAATCTGCAAACAAACTAAATGTGTTCAGTTAGTTGAACAAATTTTTTTTCTCAGTGTATGTATGTAAGTAAGTATGTTTGTAATATAAGTTTTACTTTTATATATTTAATGCAATTTTAACATATTCGTAGACAATAGATACTATTTTTTTACTCTCTTTTTTATAAAAAATGTTCCATCTTTTTTTATTTTATATTTTCGTATAAAACAATCGTGTATTTGGTAAACATAAAACTGTAAAATGGCCAAAGAAAAATTTGTTTGTCAAATATTAGCTTACAAATATTGGCTCATAAATTGAATCATATTTTTCTTTCCGAGGTCGTAAGCAAATTAGATCGAAACTTTTGTCTAACATTGTACAGCATCAAACGAACCGATCACAGACGTGCGCACGAAGCGCTCGGCGCATGTTGTACGTCGTTCTCGTCGGCACGTTAATTAGCACTCTAAATCAAGCATATAAATCAAGCGAGGTGCACGTTTCCATGAGGATGATCAGCGGAGGACGCCTACTCGCGTTAACTTCGTCCGGAATATATATCGGTGCACTTCAGTTGCGACGCTCATCCGCGGCGCATCGCGAAGCGCCGCGCTGTGCGAAACCGAGCCGGCGAAAACCGCTCGCTTGCTCGTGCGAATACGCGCGCAATACCGGCGTGG
>NW_017257294.1:3261665-3318682 GCF_001594055.1 Mycetomoellerius zeteki
ATAAGATATATTACCCGACCGCCGTGAAAGAGCCCTTTCGGAAATTACTGTGCAAACACTCAAACATGAGAGAAACGATCGACTCTCGGGGTGTATCCATTCCGCTGCTCCCACCGGGTTAATCTCCTTTACTCGCAGCATTCATAAGAATCTACGCTTTGAAGAGCGTGAGACGAACGAGCGAACGAATGAATAAACGAACGAACGAATAAACAGATGGACGGAAGAAGAAAAAACGGGACGGAAAAAAGAAGAGTCTCAGTCGCTTTGCTACGGTTTCGCCTCTCGTCCGAGGAATCTCGCGCGAGAAATTCCTCCTCGATGCTCTTACCCCGCCGTCTCGCCGGCAACTAGTATTGGCATCCGGTTAGTAATTCTACGAACGACTGCCGGCATACCATATCCGTTCGATAGATAACGAGTAACGACATTTTAGGCAGGCAGTAGTAGTCGTTACAGCCGACTCTTACGGATTATGCTTACCCGACAGCGATCGGTGTATTATATTTCACAGATTAAAATTAACACGCGCAAACAACCACGCAGATAACGTGTGTCTAGGGTAGATATACACTGACTACCTGCCCGTCGGTAGTGACTACTTTGCCTCACGGCGTCACGAGAAATAGACCCCACGTCGTCATCGACGAGCGAACTGCGTTCAGCTCGTATGTATCTGGTTTCATTTACTCGTCCTCGCAATTAGGATTCCAATTAAAGCGTTATCGAAGCTTTCGTTATAATTATGCGTGTGCCTGATGGCCATTAATAATTACATATTTACTACCAGTACTGATATATAATTTTCACCGCCTTTATTAAAGTTTAAATGCGGGGGACGTACCTGACTTACGGGAATCCATCGGTCAAGATTTTTTAATGTGATTTCAATTAATCAGGATGGGACAATAATTAGTTATACGAGTAAATTAGATTTTTTTTAACGACACAATAATGGCTGAGTTGAGTTTTCGCTTTTATGAGAACAAATTGTTTAGTTTATTAACTGTTAGATTATTAAATTTATATATATTTGATTTATACTTAAAAAAATCCTTTCATTTTATTGCGTTATATTTTAATAATAAAAATTTTTAACGAGAAGATATCTGAGAAAGAAACTAACAAAGATAAGAGATAAGAAGACAATTTCCTTCAAGAATTTTTCACAATGTCAAGATCATTAATTATGTTTTAAATAGGATCATAGATATTCATTAACTCGATGTTGTAGCTAGTCATTAAGAAGAATAGAACGACTTATAACGAGCTTGGATGATTAATGATCTTCAATGGATAAATGCATTTTTGGACTGATTTCAATGCATTTTCAAAATAGACGATCATTAAAAAATATGCTGAGAGTTAAAAGAATTAATCTTGCATTTCATAAAAAATAAAACGGCATTTTTCAAATAACTGTTGAATTGCAAGTATATCAAAATAAACATATAGCATGAGGAATTACTCACAAATTCCATCAGTTATGTTCAATTTGTAATACATTTTAAAATTTATATATATGCTAAAGAGAAATAAATTCTATTCTATTCAACATTTTAATATTATTATATTATTACTGCGAAATACGACTTCAAGAAAATGTCTTCCTGAAATGGAAGATTTAGTATTCATAGCTGTAATAGTTCATGCAGTTGGCAAGATTCGGTATATACAAAATTTGCATGGCAAAAGAGTAATTTAATAGCTACAAGATAGAGCAGCTGTCTCTCTAAATGGTAGCGAACGATAACATTTTCGCGAAGAGACACATTTCTGTTCAAGTGATATCTTTATCAACCGTATTGTAACCGAACGTTATAATGACTTCTTTATCCGTGTCCAACTAAAATTCGTAGTGACAGAGCTTCTCCATAGATATTAACTCACGATGGAAGGGTATTTGCGATAACAGCGCGAGAACGCTCACCGGAGTTTCTGTCGAGGACAAGTTACGTAGATCATGAAATTATTCATGAGCAGTCACGAAAATCGCTAGTCGTTCATTAACCTCAGGAGCACCGGAATTCTTCGTAACCTACGCAAATTATCGCAGCAATTAACGAGATGATCTTTGCGGGATCTCTCGTTATTCCACCGATTTATAATTATATTTATAACTCGATTCAAGGAAGAGTGAGGATGCGTGTAAATTGATTGACACTCGCAAAGGTGTCTTGGATACACTGATACGTTGGGAACTGCTAGCGTTCCCATACGCGAACGCGGTCCGGAACGAGATCTGAAAAAAGTCGAAGCGTAGCACCATAAACGACACGACTGAATTACTCTCGGAGAAAACGATTGTCGCATATATTAACTCGCACGCACAGAGGCACGGGAGCGTCGGACGGGCGGACATGTCATTGTACCTTGAATGAGTTTATCGTGAGTGGACGTGCCACCGTCCGGTTCTGCCACGCAACCGGTCGTTTTTCACGTAGCATATACGCCCCTACGCGCAGCCTCTACCTCCATTCCATTTTTTCGCGCTCTAGGCAACGTTGGTTCAGGTTATGGAAATGGGATGACTAACGATTCCCTTCCTCAGCCGGCACATACATACCACTTTCTACTGGTTGATAACGGTAACTTTTGGAATTTCGGCGATAATTCCGATAAAGCTATTTCGCGATGAAACAGCTGTATTTTCGTATTAATTGAATAAACTTTCAAACTACGCAGTATGTCACTCTCTAATGTGTTAGTTAAAGATAATATATTGAATTTTGCATTCAATGTCGAAATAAATAAAATTAGATAATGACAAGAATAACAATATTATAACAATATTGTTGTTGTTACTCATATACAATCGTTCGAATGCAAAATTGAAAAAAATTTTTATTTATATAATTATATGTGTTGGTACTAAGGTAAAATAACGATAAAATTAAAACCGGTTTACCGCACAAAAAATATTGTGTACCTGAATCGGTCTGCTCATTAAATGTTTCGTAATTTTATGAACGACACAAGCCGCTTCTCGAAGGAATAATGTCTCCCTCTAAGTAGATTAAAAATATAGAGATGCTTGCTTGGGAATAACGGAGAAGCAGTCAGAGGAAAGTCACTTATTTGAGTTGCGGCTTTGATAAAAAGAACGGGTAATAAAATTAGAGCAAATTGCGTGCAAAATTAATTTGTACATAGCGTCGCTAGTTAGTCAGACCTTTATGCATTTAATATCGTTTGCTCGAGGGAAAATAAGACGACTCGCTCGAAATTGTTACAAACAAAATCTGATATATGTACATTAAACCGGAAATCAAAAATATGCGACTCGCGAGATCGTAGAACGACATTGAAGCCATCGATAGAATCTCGATAAAATATTGAACAACGTAGCGTAAAGTGCCGGAATATTTCATATTATGTTTACGCGAGAGCTCACGTTTTCGTTGACATTTCCCCATCGTAGCGAAAACACCGACTGTGCAGATACTTTTGGTTTACAGATAGTAACAAGATGAGACTAGTCTAGCGCACACGAGCTGCGTACGCAGAAAACGGTTTACTCTTTCCTCAGAATTTACTCCTCAACCCGACCCTTCGATTTAAACTCCAAGAGATTATGCTGAGAAGTGGTCCCGCATACAACGTGAAAGGAATACAAATGGTTCGCACGAAAACGAAAAAAATCTTTACGATCGTGCATATTGGATCAGGTAGCACTTTTCGCTACTTTTGATTTTATGTCCAAATATGAAGGAAGAAGGGCAAGAGATATTTTTATTTCATTGGCTATTTAATCAGTAACGATATTCAGTGGCTGTAGTTGCGGTTATTGTTACGTTAATGAATCTTTCCTTCATTAGAATTCACCTATTGTAATATTAGGCCCGATGTCAAGTAGTAGATCATCAATGACAGATTATATAATCAATAATCTAATAGACTATATAGATATATCTAATAAGCCATACGATATTCCTTTAAAAATCATTAATATCGAAAATATCTAGAAAAATAGACAAAAGAACACCTGTTGTACAATAAAGTAATTTCTTATCGGTTACTCTAAACCTGTGCTGTCCAAGATTTGTAAAGGTACGAACACAAAGAAAGTAGATTTTCTGCTTTCCGACAACCAGCGCTAATTGGCACGGACGAAAAAGATACAGTAGACATGTGTTAAAGCAGGAAACTTGACGGAAAGCAAAAAACATGTTTCCTCTGTGCTCGTATCCTAATTCTGCATTAGTTTGGCGTGCATTCTCGTTTATTGCTTTCTTTTTTTATCCCCATTAAGAAAAAAGAAGGCAATAAGCGTAAATGCTGATACACATCAAACTATTCACTAAAATTGCAAATCTTGAACAACATCGGTCTAAACAATTATTCATTATTATTTAATTTAGGACACATCGTTTACATGACATAATTTCGCGTTTTTTGTTAAGCAAATAAATGAATATGTTTCATTTATAACTGAATTAACTTCCGTAATTCATTGAAATATATTTCTGAATCAATTGTAAGTCTTCTATGTCGCTCCAAAGAGAAGATAGACTTATAAGATACATTAATAGCGAATTGTTAGATTGACCGATATGAATCGCGAGTTTTACATCACTACGTCATTGTCATCAACATCCGGTAGATGATATTTTATTCAACGGTGAAAAATCGACGTGAACAGGTTTGACGAGTACCACATTGTAGCATTACAAGTAGGTAGCGACTGCAACGCTATATTTGCTCTCCTTCTGTCTTTCTCTTTTTCTCTCCTACTATAATTTTCTACTGCGTATTTAGTGTACAGTTAGAATTGTTGAATAGCAAACTTCGCACGTATTATATTATATGTATTATTGAAGATGAATATATTATCGAGCATGTGTGTGTGTGTGTGTGATTAATATTTTTCATTTAAATATTTATTTTATTTTCTTTCTTATACATGAAGATAAATGATTTAGTAATTTTTACCTTACAAGACTAGTAAAAATACTCTATATTTACCAAATTTATGACAAATTTTATTTGTTTGAAAACAAAAATACCGAAGGTATAAGATAAAAAGTACATGTATATTACTATTATAGTAAATTCAAATTCAAATGATTATTACCTTATACAGTAAAATAAATCATACTATTCTCAAGACTGATAATCACGAACAACTGTCAAGGCTTTATACACATTTGTATTTTTTATCGCGCGGTAAAGTAAATTTTGTTAGCGTTAAGGCAAAAAATACTCGTTAATAAATTCTATTGAGATATATGATAATTTATAGATTTACTTTAAGTAAATGAATAAATTATCTTACAGTGTGTTATACGACGATTGCTCATTTACCAGAAAAGTAAAGTAAATTTGCATAAGAGCGCCTGTCGTCGTCCCCCTTCCCCCTATATGGACCTGCCAATCCCATAAAATTTACTAGAGAATTTTTATGCATATTACTTCACTTTTTTTTCTTGTGTATAATCATATAACAGTGAAAAAGCTGAATATATCCATTAAAAAATAACTATTAATTTATCACCAAAGTATACTTTCATCAGATAGTAATTGTAATTTAAAGTTTATAACTATAAAATAACCCATTTTTATTTTATGTAATATATCTTTAAAATTGTTTATTCATATCCTTCGGCGACGCATCATTCAAAGACCTTCATAAAATTCATTCTCGTGCATAAACTGTATTACGGAGCATCGAAAGGAGTAGTTAAACGTTGATTCATGTATTACCTGTAAATATAAATTTATATTGTGATGAAAATATACCGTCTACCACGCCAATTATGCCTGGAAGACACGTGGCCACACATGCTATCATAATTTCGCCTCAAGTGGACTCGCCACTCTTTGACTTGTCAAATAGACGTGATTATCGGGTCATTATTGCGGATCGCGCCTATTGAAGTATCAATGAATCTCGGTGAGAATATCGGTCTATTTAACTGCATGCAATTTCGACGTCGCCGATATAAATAAGCCTCGAGTGTAACAAGAGCAGATGCGTTGTTCGCAGCGCGGAGAACGGGCTCGCGTGTTGACGCAACAGCCGACGATTTTCTAGCGTGCTCCATTCGCGAGCGCGTCTCATCCACTCGACAGCTCATCCTCGATTCTCCATCGAAACGATCGACCGGCAATCAACCGGATACCGCAAGGCAAAAAGCGGGAAGGGCGGCATCGCGCGCGGCACGAAAGAAATTTCCAACACGTCACGATAAATCAGAAGGGCAGATCGTCGCACCTTCGATGGCGCACGGAACGTGACAGTTCTTACCATATAAAACGGACTTTACGGGTAGATTGGCGAGTACTTGTGATCGTAGAGACGGAAACTGAACGATCTTGTCGGTCGCAAACGTAGGAGGAAAATGGGAAAGCATCAGCGGAAGTTTATCGCGCTGAGCTGTTTGTAAGTGCGATTCTGATCTTAGAACAGTCTCTAACAGTAATAACAATAGTATATAAAAGAATGCGTTGAGTAAATTGTCCAGAGAGAGAGAATGAAAGAGAATTTTTTAAGCACTGATATGAAGGAAAATAACGTTTCAATTTAGAAATTATTATCGTGAATTTCTTTTTATACGATAGATATATTGAGAATTAATATTCGAGTATTTAAAAATTTTAAATCGCTAGTTGTATACAGAATGTCCAGGACCATCCGTGCCACCCAATTAAAAACGAGGGAAATTTTTATCAAAAATCACTATCAAATGGGACATTTTCAACTTCCGGTTCCGATCGGAAATGAGGTATCAAGACCGGATGTTGAATTTTTTTACATAACATATTCCTTTTCATTGCAGATTCGAATTACACGCAAAAAAATAAACTTTTGTCTTAAACATTTTTCGTCAAAATGCTTCTATTGATTTTAAAATAATCTTGAAAGTAAACGAAAGAATAAACTTTGTTGTGGTGAAGGTCAATGAAAGCAATTAAAAAAATGTTTAAGACAAAACTTTCTTATTTATATTTACATATAATTTGAATTTGCAATAAAAAATATCATTTCATTTTAAAAGGAAAGGTGTGGTTGATCAGAGACTGTTAGAACACCTGTATAATTAAAAAAATCTCTTCTCCCATCCATATCGATCCAAGGATCGATATTTGTATCTTCCCCTTGTTCTGATATAACATTCTCTCTTTGCAGTAATTTCTCAGCATTATTAGTGCAATTGTGCTGTTTGAGTAGTACAGGATAGAATAGAGTGATTAGAGGAGCTCGATTCTCGGGACAGATTTCGTGATAAGCGGATGTGCATTTGTGACACTCGGGATTGCACAATGGCGTCTAGAACGGTAATGTTAGTCGTTTGCATTGCTTGTTTGTTCTCGATATGTACGTATGCTACTAATGCGATAGGCATTGATGCTCGGCACTTGGCCTTCCTAGCAGCAGTCATGAATATTTACGCAGCATCTTACTCACGACAAAATCAATGTACTTGCAGCTAGAGACGCTTTGCAGCACCGTATATTCCCGTCGCAAACTCCGCGCAAAGCGATGCGGATATCGTCCTTATCCTCACTTTTCCTTATCGCGGAACTAAAAGATTTGTCCGCGCAACTACTTACGTTAATCTGAGAAGAAAACGCTCCGGGGAAATAAGGGTGCAGAAAGTCCCTCTGAAAGGTGACTGCTCGTTTCTGCGAGACTTAACGCTTCGGTAGCGAAAGTTCGTAAGCTTTTCGTAAGAATGTTGGCAAACTTCTTATCGTTTTATACTATTACGGCTTATGGTGTTACCAATTCGGATAAATTATGAAACATCTCAATCGTGCATAACAAAAGTACCGTCACGTAGCAATGTTTTTCTTCTATGATTACGACATAATATATTCAATGCGATATAAAGTTAATTATAATTAATTAAGTAATGTGTTTTTTTTAATAAATTCTACTATATTTCTGCAAAATTCACGCTTTAAGTATTAAAAAATAGAAATAGATAATAGAAAATAAAATAGTAGAAAAAACTATTCAATAAAGATTCTGTTGGAAATCTATGTTCTCGTCATTGTCCATTTTGATTGTAGCATTGTCGTATGGATGACGCTGTCATTGGGCCCGCTTTCTTGGGTACTACTTTTCGCGGGACTACTTTCGCTACGCGTGTTGCCCTGCTTGCAAGCTCCTTGCTTTACCTTTGTGTGTATGAATAACCGACGTATATATTTTAATGTATCTTTCTGTTACGTCTCAGTGCATATTAAAATATTCTCTTTGCTCATATTTCTGTGTGTCTCGTTGTTTATCTCATTTCTTTATTTAACAGATTCATTTCATGCATATATACAAAATTTCTATAATGTATTTAAATATAAAATATACTAAATTTATTATATATATATATATATATATATCAGGTATGCAGCAGTGATGATAAAAAAATTGCTACCAAATTAATATCATATAATACGTAATATTCCTTTTTGGAATAAAAAATATTCACACACAATACAAATGAATTGAAATTATCCATCAGCATAACTTGTTCATACGAAAAGCACACAGTGTGGAAAAATAAAATTGACTACCATTCGTCGCGAATGTAGTCCACGTAAGTACTCGTATATGCGTATAATTTGACGAGTTCGTGAGTGGAAGAAAATCATACGAAAACGTGGAATGAACTCTTAAATATTTTATATCGAATGAAAAATGTGAATTACGTCATAAACTGCAGGAAGCGCATGGCGATGGTACAGTACTGGTTGGTGAACGAGAGGATGGAATCCGAGAGAGAACGGAAGCGAGGAAGACGCAGGGATGTTGGTAGCTTGGTAAGAGCTCGCTCGGATATGTTGGATATGGGTGGTACGGGCGTGGTGTGGCATATTACGCCGTTAATACAGTGCATATCGGGATGAGAGCAGCTGGCAAGGGAATCACAACCGCTCCAGTTCACCCTTCTACTCTTCGCGATCCTCTTGTGAGTCAACCTCTTCCCTCCACTCTCGTAGCCTCTGATAGTCTCGTTCTTATTAATAAAGGCCGTTGCCTCTGTTACAAATACTATTATTTCACTATTATCAGGGTTAAACAAGTAGAACTAGACAGTATAGAACTAGACAGTAATATTAACACGAAGCTTTTACTTCTAATCATTCTTATTTTAGAAGATTACATGCTTATTTTAGAAGTGTTAGCGTAAACATTTAATAAATAATTAAAAATAAAAAAAAAACAATCTTAAGATTATTTTGTTTTAAAAAATATTCAAAAATTAAATAAAATAAATATCTTCTTTTTTTATTCTTGACTAAAAAAAAGATAGTATTCCAAACTGTATTTTTCTAATTATATTTGAAAGAGAAAAGGATCTCGTACTAATATGAAAAATTGGATCCTGTACTCCAATTCTGTAACTCTTAACGACAGTTCAGTATCGTTATATTGTCGCTGCAGATATTGGGAGTCTTCCAACAAGAGACACAGATGACACAAATGTAACATATAGTGAATCATTACATCCTTGTTGTTCGCCAATATTAAACAAAGATGAAATGATCACTATATTATACAGTGTCGCTTGTTGTAAAGCTTTCATTATATATGATAAAAAACTGCGACAGCAGATAACGATACCGAACTGTCGTTAAGAGTTACAGAATCGGAGTACTGGAGAAATGAGTTAGTTTTCACATATAATGTGATTTATAATGTCGTAAATAAAAAATGCCATAAACACAACGCTCAATAATGGATAATTTTTGAGTTACGGTGTATCAAAGGTATAAAACTTGTACTCACAGAGCATCTTTAACGCACCATAACTCAAAAACTGTCCATTATTAAGCCTTGTATCTACATCTTTTATTCACCATACTATAAGCTACATTATAAGTGTGTGAAAACTCAATCATCGGAATAATTTTTCATATTCTTAATTAGCAAGGTGCTTTCAGGTCTGGCGAACCATCCGTTATCCACACAAAAGTGTGGAATAACGATGTACTCCGAGAGATTGCGAACGTGAGAATAATTTGTAAAATTAGTGTAATAGTATTAATACTTCAGACTAACCAAGCTCGATAGCTCACTTCTGTACGAATAGAATAGTCAAATGCTCAGTCATTTTGAATTTAGAATAGGTATGCGTATCACACCAATGCATGCAGTGATTATAGAGTGGAACGTGTTCGATAGTACGATACTCATTCAATCCAGAATCTTGTCGCTGTATCATAAAATTACGATTTGTGTTTTATAATATCGCAAATCCTCGGTTATGTGAAACGCCTAAAGGACGCGTTGCGTCTAATAATTGGATGTGATTCCCGTAATAAAATTTCACCTTGAAAAGTCTGCTTAAGGGCACCCACATAAATTTCTATAATATAAATTCCTGGATCGCGTCGTACGAGTACGCGCGCATGTTCAGAATGTTTAAAGTTAATATCTTTAACCATTCTGCTAACCATATAGGAAAAGCTTATAAAATTAAAGTTACACCATCATAAACGCAGAACATCTCGTCATATTTGCATGGAATTTCAGATACGTGTACAATCGAGAAAGATCGCGAGATAATCTTTGCTTAAAATACTTTATCAAGATACCATCTTTTCTCCAAATTTTTTCACTATAAAATGTATTGATAATGAAACTTGAAATTAAGATTTTATTAGATAGATGAAAAAGCTTGAAAGACTAACTTAATGAGATTAAATTTATATGCTCATACACACATGTCTTTGTATTTTAACACAAAATTTTAAAAGAATGAAAAACGAGAAATGTTTGTTAATGTTTAGTTCATTAACTATACTTTAACTAACTTTGTTACGTGCTCTTGACGTTCGATGTACATTTAATGAATCTTTGTGTTGTTTCCACAGCAATTCATTAATTACAATTTTTTTTATTGTCCGAATACTTTTATATATTTTCCAAATTATATTACATACTTAGCATGCCAAAAAGATACTATTTAAAATGAAATGCAATTTATATAGACTCCATACCGACAAATTAGAAACTAAAGTCGCATAGGATATTAAAACCGGAAAAGTATGATCAGAATGAATAAAAAAGAGAAAGGGAAAAAGAGCATATTACTGAATACTCATAACTTCAAACTTTTTATTACATTCCCCGGCGAGCATATGCGATAGTGTTACGATCGAGTAATTTTGCAAATCCACTTTCATAACAATTATAGACTTACTGATTACAAAAGAGAGCAAAACTGGGATTGAGTTTTGCATATTTTCAGCTCAAGCGCACTTATCTTTCTAATGTTATCATCAAAGGAAAGATTATCGATAAATATAAGATATATTTAAATATATTTTACTATTTTCTACATATATTATTGCTCGAATAATTATGGGATTTCTGCATATCTCTGAATAGGATTAATCTGATGACCTGTGTTCTTCGTCATGCCGGTAAGCATAGTTACGTAAAACGTAATCTTATTAATATATACGTAAACGAAAGGATAATATGCATTACAAATGAACTCAGATTAATCGTATCAGATTTTCTACCGCTTAACTTATTCGTTCTCGTAAACCTCGTGTCTCGACTAAATACGTTCTATCATATATAGTTGCGTTCTACTATTTTTATGAAAGTAACATTACCAATGGAAAAAAATTATGCAATTCAGATATATATTTGCCATTAAATCATTATTAAGATCAAAACTTTGACTTGTGAAGCACCTGAATATTATACTATAAATACAAGTAATCAAAAGAAGCAACGCAAGAATATAATAGTTCACGTATAGATAAAACTTTCGACTGTGAACTGAAGCATGAAAGCAATTATTATCGATAGATGCTACTCGGAGTTGGAACTCGTTAAGGGTTGGGGTATACCTGATGAATTCATTTACAGGAATATCGCAAATAATTATTCCACGCGATACAGGAATGTATTCGCGCACGAATGGATTGGTTGGGGTTCTTGCTTAATGAGAAACGAGAAATCCAACGTAAACGACGTAGACAGCCGGGATATCTGCGGTAGCGAAACTTCGAATAAGCTATGCGTTGTCCTGAGTTCCGTCGCGGTGTCGAGCCGGTATATCTAACAATAAACCGTCAACGCGAGCCCAAGTTTTCCCATTATCCATTAACCTAATTAGGCTAGATTTTGCAGTATTGGCTCTTCAGTGAAGACACGCTTTCTAAGTTAGGTGGTCGTAGGCTTATCGACTTAACGTGATTGGTTACATGAAATAAATTTCATATACATGTAAAACGATGTCAACAATATGCGGTTAACCGCATATAAAAATTGACATAGAAATATTTCTTCATTTTAATCATTAAACAGAGAACAGTAACTTTACTGTAAAAAGAGAAGATTTATAGATATATATATATCTTTTTTAAATCTTTTAAACTACAACATAACATAACATTCTTTCGAACTATACAGTTTTTAATAATAGGTATATTTTGAAACACTATATTGTCTTTGAATCGAATAACGATATTCTGAAAATGTTTCTCAAAATCTGGCATTTAGTCCGACGCAATCCTATATGCAAAAAATGACATTGATAACTAAAAATACAAAATATTTTGAAATTTATTATTTTTTATCCCCATTTGAAAAAAATAGGACCTGTCGATCAATATTGTGACTGTGTTATCAAAATATTTTCAAAGTATTCAAAAATTACTAAAATATACGTGTGCGTATCTCAAACAAAAACTGTTTTAATTTCAAGACGAATTGGAAATTATAACACGGTCCACATGCACAAAATGTGATATTAAACGCCATTGAATATAAATTACGAATATCAAAAACAGTAGGAGGAACAATAACAATAGATTCATGATTAGATTATACACCGTAAAAAGCGAAGATATATTTATACACGGAAAAAAAAGATTGACTGCTGCAGCAAATTAGATGGTAAAATATGGCATAGCATTTTTAATTGGCTGCAGCAACTAATTTTTGATTGCGTTAGCCTATCCGCAATGTCAGTATAGGATTTCGATAGGCTAACACAACCAAAAATTGGCTGCTGCAACCAATTCAAAATGCTATGCCATATTTAACCATCTAATTTGCTGCAGCAGCCAATCTTTTTTTTCAGTGTACGTTTATACACATAGTTGAATGCATAAACGAAAATTCACATCTTTAATTTCGTGTACTATGTTACGTAAATTGGTATCCAATATCTTAAAAGTATAACCAATTTTTTCAGTTATCATCCAATTAATAAATTTTAATAAATTTAGATTCAATCAGTAAAAAAATAAAAGAACATTTAGGCCTAGTTTCATAACTCACGGTTAACTCTTAATCGAGGTTCAACTTATTTATTATCTCTTTTCAATTCTAGAATTGGAAAGAGATGAGAAACAAGTTGAACCTCGGTTAAAAGTTAACCGTGAGTTGTGAAACTAGGTCTTAAAATTCTTCCAATTTTCTGCAAGAGTCATATCTAAAAATAATAACGTAACATATGTGTGAAATAGATTTTATTTTGAAATCTCAATTCGGAATTTTAATCATCGATTTAAATAATGTTGGAGATAAATATTAAAATCATAAAAAGAGGTATCACGCTGAGAAAAGAAAATCAATTTAAGATTTAATTAAAAAACAAATTAATAAAATCGTGATTGTTTAGCATGTATATCGCGTATATGTTGAAGTTTTATATACGCAATTCTAAAACATAAGGACTGTTTGGGCATAGATGAATATGAATTGCCAAACTTATTTCCGCTCGCAGATGATATTGCGATTCGAATGCAGTAGGCGGTTGAGAATGCTTTTGGAACGACTATTTTGTCAGTCAGTTTCTTAATTAACAACTTCCGAAAGCGACGAGAACTGCCGGAAGGATTGGAACGCGGAGGGAAGAGGAGATGAGTGTTTCTCGGATCCCTCACGGTGGATAGCACTAATTAAATCCCAGCACCAAGCCATCAAAGCGAACGCGACGAAAGCGGAGAGGCGGAAGGCAACTCGCGCACTCTTAAATGCAATCTGCATTTCATTAATTCGCTTGCGATCCCGCAGATTTTATTCGTTCATCTTGACAGAAGACTCATACATCTCACCACTAAGGATCTCTCTATTCTGCGCCGTCTAATGTCTTTACAAACGTGAAATTGGCGACGCCGTTAGAAATTACTGGTTAAAATGAGCATTACGCCATTTAGCGTATTTTACGATTAAATTGAACGATTAAATTCAAACACAAAATTCATTAATTCTTCTACTAAAATAATTAAAATAATTAAGTTTCAAACCAGTAAACAAATTAATTATCAATATAATAATTTGGTTTGCCTTTCTACGATTTACTAATTTATTAGCTATTTAATCATTGGTGAAAATTATAGGTTTACAATGTATCAAAATATTTTAATGATTTAAACTCCATAATTGCCATTTATCCAATATTAAATTTATTTTAAGATAATTATATTCATAAACAACTGTAACAATTTGTAAAATTATTTAAACACTTTTAATTAACAATATTTTACGAGTTTCGACTACCATAAAAAAAAAGTGGCTCGGAAAAAAATACGACATATAAGTGCGAAAACTGAGTCTTGAAGTGACTATGCATCAATTTTCAAACTCGCTGATCGTATAAATTCCTTCGCATAAATGCAAATCTACTAGAACATCCTTTCAACGCGTTTGCTCGGCGACTAACGCTCTTCGCGACTGCAGTAAATCAAACGCGAGTTCGCGCTCACGCTGAAACGCACATAAATATCTAACGAATTGAGAAGTGCGCGCTCGAGATGTTTACCGCCTGCTCGGAAGTCACACTTTTTGCGGGCTAGCATCTGACGACCATGCCGCGAAAGTAACGGACGTGCGTCGTACTTACGAGTAATGTAATCGCGCAAGACGGACGACTCTCTTTTCCAGCCTATAGGCCTGCGGGTCCAAAAAGAAAATCGGTTAATTCCGACGCAGCTGTATGACGAGATGGGAAACGGCACCATACGCTGCTCATAATACAGCCAAGAGCAACGAGATCGTAAAACTCTTGCATAGGTGAACGGTATGCATAAGTCAAGCAGCAGTCATGCGAACGACGTTTTCTTCTCATGTCTAACTGGTCCAGGAACCCCTTAAGTGCCATGCTTTTTTACAATGAACAAGAATTTCGTTCGTGGTTCACATATTACGTACTCAAAACGTAGACCGTTCACGGACTTATCTCTTTTGTGCGCTCTCACCGTCCTCCTGTTAAATTCACCTCCATGAGCCGAGTGACCTCTTCGTCGTCCCATTAGTATTTTTCATGGCGCCGGTTAACTATGTCCGCGGGAAGCGGTCCCCTATTATGCTCAATCCCTTATCGTTACTGTCCGTGCCATATATTCTTGAAAATCGCTTCCTTGTTCCTACCTCCGATGGCACCGCTAGAATGGGATCACTCGTCGTGAAAATATGGACTCGCGGGACGAAAGATTTACGTTTTCATTCTACATCTTTTCAGAGCGTCGATTTGAGCCGCGGGCGATTTCGCGTCATTGATAAACTTTTCAGTGGAGTTGCCGATAACAGTTTACGATTCGCTTCAGAAGAATCGTCGCTGATCGCGAGCTAAGAAACGTGTCTTGGCATTTTTCCTATAAACGCAAAAGTTTACTTGCTAATGTTGAAATATCTTCGATCGATAACATCTTTAAACATGAAACTTAATTCACCACAAACGCTTCGTATCCTCTCTCCGATATTAAATAATTTTATAATTAAGTCTTGTGTTAAATTTCCTGCCCCCAAAAGTTAGTTGTACATCCATTACAAAATTTATGAAAGGAAAAACTCATTAAAAATATTTGATTATATTGTAAAATAAACATTAGTTATAAACAATATAACATTGTTCTGCGAGAGATAATCAAAATTTTAATCTTATGTAAATATTCTATAAACGCGCATATAAAAGAGTCAAACTCAAAGAGAGTTGAGTATTGTGAGGAGCGATATGAGAAACGAGAGATTTGAAGTTAATATCAGGAAATTCTGAATGTTTGGACAGCAAGCAAACTAGGATTAACTGAAGCAGGGTTGAACAATCAAAATTTCCAAACATTCCAACCACTGGCGAACTGCTGCGGGACAAACAAGTTTAAATTATCGATTCAGCATTCGCTCATGTAGCAAAGTGTCATATACTCGTTGTTATGAACTAGTAGTTTCTATCCATCTGCCAATCGATCTCACTTCAATATTCTATACAGTATCGATGTCACTTACGGAAGTAGTAAGACCAAGTAACCGTAAACTCAACCAAGATTCCACATTGGTACCACCACTTTACTGTCGGTACAAATGGCGCCATTAAACGGGCCAAATACAATTACCATATAAAACGCCTATTTCTTTGCTGGTTATTATTCCGTTATGTATGTATAATACGTAACGAAAGCTCAGACGACGCGATTAAATCTGCTATTACTCTGTCATAGCAAGTGTCAAAATTTATTATCAGACGTCGTAAACTCTAAGCCATCTTCAAAGGCACAAGACATGCGAATAAGTCTCGAATAAGATCGTATCTCCTGCAAACACCTGCTACGACGATTTGTCATCCATAGCAGAGCTTTCGGATCCGGTATATTCCGGTTGTGCGTCAGAACAGCTTTCAGTGAGCGCTTTAAAGTACAATTTGTCATTCCTAGCGGACAATGGCTCTTCCGCACGTTCGAATAGGTTTTCGTAATATCCTTACTCAGAAACAACGCAGAATCAATTTCCGTCTTTTGTATTTTGCAAGCATGAGTTACAGTTCTAAATGAATAATTCTAGTGGTTATATTATATGTACAATTGATAAAAAAAGAACAAAATCCCTGTAACATATCTTCAATTCTTCAATGATGAATCGACACAATTAGAGCATAAACGGTTCTTTCAAGTGCAAAAATACGTTTCGCTTAAAAAAGATACATTAAGTATCGTTACACGTTGAAACCAATGTACTGAAAATTTGAAAAAGAGAGAAGTCTCATCGCTGCAAGCAAGGTAAAATTCCACGAAGAAAGCAGTTTACCATGCTGAGATCCTCAATGGTCCCGGGAGCCACGTCAGCATACACATGAAGCGCGGCTAGTAAAATCAATGAGCGTGCAAAAAGCACATACAGACGAGCAAGCCGTATCTGAAATCTGTAACGAGGACAGAGAAAGAAAGTGCCTTTGCGCTTTGTTTCGTATGCTCCCTTCCTACCTTCACCAATTTGCACCATTGCAACTTGAAAAAGAGGCAAGACGCTTTTTCTTTCTGTCTTTTTCCCTCTACCTGCAACGTTATTGCTAGAATGAGTGGATGTTTCGTTCAAGAAAACGTAGCTGCACGTTGCGGTCATGGCAAAGAGGTACGGTGATACCAGAGAAATGCCAAAAGAAACTAAAGGGAATGGCAAAGTTGGAAAGCCCAACGAGTTTTCCGGCTGCCTCGTTCCACTCTTTCGTCTTCGTCCACTCTCCTACCTATTTCATCGAACAGCAGTGCTGTCAAATCTTTCGTATGGATGACGAGGGAGGTCGGGGTACTTTCCGCGAAAAGTTAGTACGCGGCGGAAAGTTTCATGGTTTTATTGATCACACAAACTTTTGCCTCAAGCCCTATCGCACTGAAGAATTTTGAAAAAAAAAAAATTTACTCTGGTTGAAGGTTTTACCTGAAAATGCTGATTTAGAATTCGTTCATTACAATCACGAACTTTGTAAACTTACCGTTATATTTTAGAGCCGTGTTTTCGCGCTGAAAAAATATACTATTTTGCGCATTATTTGCAAACCGTACGTTCCAACAACGCGCTAACATTTTGAAACAATAATGAATAGGTAACGATATAAATAATTTTAATTTATTTAATATATTCCAACACATAATTTATTTAATATATTCCAACATTATTTTAGTGAAATAATTGTGAACGACGTGCGAATTACCGGGTACACTCAGAGAACAAGACAATCGTAGCGGAACTATAAAGTGACAACCATATAAGTTTTGTTTGTATAATAGAATTAATGCACATAGTTGGATAAAATATTGTATAGTTATTGCGACTATAAAATAATTTATTTGATTGTGTACATTATTATAAATTCTACATATAAAATTTGTACAGCTATCACCCTTATAATTGATTCTACTATGATATTTTAGTATATCAATAATGTGGCGTCATATACAATCCAAATGAGAGCTCAGAATTTAAATTTCATTAACGCTTTTTAAAAAGAATTCCACGGTTAGTAAAAATGACCGAATAATTTCACAATCAGAGACAAGATTTATCCTTTGAATAGCGGTTCCGAATTTAAAATTGTGGCGACGATGAAAGATATTTCAATTCGAACGGAGTAACGCTTTAACATAAAATATGCCATGAAATACATAGCACGAACCAATGGAAAGAGACATTAATTGAATTTTAAACAATGCATTTTTCACGTTTCGAGACACAATTGTGACAAAGAAACAAATACATAGGATTTTCCGTCCATGTCAGCAATGGCATATAAAAAATAATAAGTAGGAATAACAATTCAATATAAATGTGCACATACACACATCCAACTTACGCTGAAATCGGGGTGCCCCATGGGTAAAAAAACGTTTCTTTTGTTCTTATTCCATAATTAAAATCGCAGTTGAAATTTAATATCGCCCTCATAATTTTTCCGGCGCGCCGCGGCGCGTCGTCTGCCGCGTCGTAGCGCCCAGGTTCGCTTCGTCGGGATTCCTGCCACGATTTCCGTATAAATCTGGAGGAATATAATTTTATAATATGAAAAAATTCCGAACGGAGTGACCCATATTTCAGGGCCCGTCCGAGCAGACTAGCGGGTACGGTGCTGTGGAACATCTCGTTAAATCAAGGCTATTTATTTTGGCTTCCACCGACAGCTTGACTTTGCCATTCCAATGATGCTTGGATGCTTTTCAAAGAGGCATTTGCAAATAAGGTTGATTTATTCAAATAAAAAAAATACAGGGAGAAAGAGAGAGAGAGGGGGGGGGAGAGAGAGAGAGTAAGATAGAGATTTCACATTGTCGAGACATTTCGTTGCGTTTCGCGTCGGTTAAAGTGATTTTTGTATTATAACGTAACGTGACGTTGGTGGAATAGTAACTTCTGTAGATTGCTCCGCCATAAAGAATCTGCATAATCGCAGAACGGTCATAACCTTGTCGACGACAAATATTTTTACACTTCAAGCATTTCGCGACGGAATAAGCTCTTTCGCTATTAAACGTGCGTTATGTAGATCTTTATGGTCTTTTACGAGACATTTGCTGATATTCTTCTTTAGACGTACAACAGATGCATTATTATATTCTAACATTAGAATATAGTTTTTGTATTTTTGTCAAATGCATTCGCGGTCTAGAAATATTTACGTACATAAATAAGAATATTTACCGTCCTACTGCTTTATTATAGCATGAAGTAAAAGGATAAAAATCCTAGAAAGAAAGATAAAATTTATGCTTCTGTGAAAAGTCTTGCAGTTTGCAGAAACGTGCTTTATACTTAAACATCTTGAAATATTACTAAAAAAGTTCGTTCGTACAAAATGAATGCTTAAACATTAAATTTTTATAAGAGCAAACTAAGAATTTGTAATTATTTATAATATTTATTGCGTTTCCAAAGTATTCCTAATCTTTACTATTTTATATTTATAAAAATATATACATGTATTTATGACTTATATCAACATTGTCAATGTCCAGTGAATTTGTGTAATAAAACATAATGAACCATTGTATTTTAAGAGTAATTGTGAACATTTATACTATAAATTGATATTGTCTTAACTCTCAACACAAAAATCAAATTCGTCATAATTTATATATGCATTAAACGAAAAAAAATTGTTTTAGATAAATGTTTTTTGTTCGGATGAATAAGAAGAATGAAGGTAGCTAACATTTGCATTCACTTTCCATTTAAATTCCATTTTCTGCCCATCCCCTCCGTAAATGTTTCGCATTGGACCATAAATTTCAAAAAGAATAAAACAATGTTTCGTAATGTGTTAGATATATCCATTTGTAACCGTTTTACTGAGATAATCTCTACTGTGTTTGTATATAAATGAATTATATAAAAACCAATTCAAAATACTGTTTATTTATGCTAATATTAGTCATAATTATTTTATACTAAATTCAACTCATAAATATTAAAATTTACGAATATTCAAATTTTATCTAAATTTTCTCGTTAAAAAAGAGAGATCTAAATTTTCTCGTTAAAAAAGAGAGATCAAAATATCGATTACGATTCGCAAAATGTTTCAGATGCATTATTAGTGTAAAATTCAATGTGACATCGCAATAACATGAATAATAAACCATGAAACAAAACCAGTTAGAAAAGTGATTCACGTTTTTAATTTCGTATAATTTTATTTGTGCCAAATGCATATTTTATATCGTTACGTAAACTTTTACTTACTGTCCAGAGAAAACATGTTGACAATTTGTATTACGTTAAACTACGACATAAAGTACAAGCATAAAAACGATTTTCAAAGTTAACATTAAAAGAGGGATGGCAGAATAGAACGGACGAAGAAATAATTGGATACGAAACGCAATCATTTTAAAATAAAGGCGAATCTTGAACAACGTCCTCGACGTTGTCGTGTTCGATCACCCGCACCGTTTGCACCGCATCGCTCGCAACAACCATCGATGCCACACGCATGTTGCATAATGCAACGCTTTACCGGACGATAACTTATCCAATCACCGCACTGTCAGTTATAATCAACTGATTCTATTACCCATCGATTTATCCTAATGAAACGTGATCGTTATTTATCACCATTTTCAATCGCGAGCGTCAGCTCGATTTTTTTTCAATCGCGCGGCTTTTCCACGCTCGCGAAAGATTCAAACGGATAAAAAGCGAGTGAACCATAGCAGTACGATAAGGTCGATTTCTGAATACCGAAGGGAGTAAGGGGAGAAAGCCGCACACAGAACGATCGTAGTAATCGGTGTGCCGTACTTCGGCATATCCATTTCACAAGTAATGGTGCATAACTCATGACAGGATAAATGAAATGCTCGCAAGCAGATCCAGAAAGGTACAAATCGAGCAAATCAATTTGCTTCCATCAGAGCACAATACAACGAGTAATCATGCTACAAACGAATTCTATTTCGATACGCTACGCGATCTGCAAACGAGATGTTTTTGTAATTATCGGTATTTCCGGATTATGACGTGCGGCTAGGTAACCGAACGCATAAATATTCCATCGGGAGCAAACCAATGTGCATGTCGCTGATGAAGCTTCGCGGTAAATCAGTAAAATAAAAAATAAAATCACCGCAAATTACATTTGCAAGAGTAATTTTTCAATTAAATTAAAATTGCAATATTTTATTATCTGAAAACATGCTTTAGAATAATACATTCTTTCTTATTATATAATAAATTATATAATATTATATAATAATTATACTTATAAATTTCTTATTAACTGATTAATCGATTAACATGAGCTTTATCATTAAATGCAAAAAAATCCATCGAATAATTAAATGTTAGACAATGATAGTTTTTCAAAGTGCCAATTAATCTATTATTTACGCACATAAATATATCATTGTTTAATTCCTTTTATGTCAGAACAAAATTGTGAAATAGACGTGAATATACTGGATACTCAGGATGCTAGGCACGATCATGCGCCATAATTCAAGAGTATCCGTCAATAAGTCGATACTGAGGTACAACAGGGAAAGATCGGACATCCACTTCGTCATCAGCGTTGAGTAGTGCTCACGTTATTACTCCACCAGCAGCGACGCATTAATTTGCCGGGCGTCCCTTATCAGTGACGTTTCATTTGTCACCAGGTTGTACCATAAATGTCAGCTAGGGTGGTTGCCAAGGAGCCTTTCAAGCACAAACTCGCGTCTTGCGCGTCAGATGGGCGGTGACGGCAAGTCGGCGCACTGGCGAAGTTTACGCTCATAAGGGGGATGACTACTGTCGTTGTCTTCTCTTTCTCTCTCTCTCTCTCTCTCTCTCTCTCTCTCTCTCTCTCTCTCTCTTTCTCAGCAGGAGAGTTAAAGCAGACGCAATGCTTAAACATATCCCTGAGATCTCTTTCTTTAACTTGCTGGTGCATGTATCATACCCGTCGAGTAACGATGAGGAACGTTCGACTAGCATACGTACTATATCACTGTCTAAATTTATAAACATCTTATACGAGACATTTTCGTAGCGCGACGTATTTCGAATAACGGAGAAACAATCGTATTTATTATATAATATACAATGTATATACGAATTGCATATTATGTCTCAGTAAAATAATGCAAATTACGTGTGCATAGAATATTTAAGAAACATGCAGAGCAATGTCGTTACTATCGAAAAATATGTGCTCAAAAAAGTTAGAATCAAATGCACGTTCAATATATTTGCATATTATCATTGGCTGTTACTATTAATTGCAAATGAATTACATCAACTTTCGGTAACGCACATTTCTCAATATTATTCTGAACAATGAATAATATCTAAATCTACTCACACACAGTGTATAGATTATTAAAAAAAATACTAGTTTATTTAAAAAATCCCCAATATTTCAAAATTGATAAAAAAGTATCAAAATATTTTGCGATATCCAAAAATAATATCTAGATATTCGATTATTATTTAAACTACACGTAGCTAAAATATGATGAAATCGTTCCTATTGTGAGCGATACGTTCAATCTTTCACTAAACGAAGAGCAAATTCTACAGAAAGGTC
Organism: Mycetomoellerius zeteki; assembly: GCF_001594055.1. Lineage (NCBI taxonomy): Eukaryota > Metazoa > Arthropoda > Insecta > Hymenoptera > Formicidae > Mycetomoellerius > Mycetomoellerius zeteki. The sequence goes on from NW_017257294.1 coordinate 3,284,411, forward strand.
TATCTAACTGCTTTTCTTGAGGAACGAAAGGAGGTAAATTCCGTTACGTCGGGAGGGCCAGATAATTAACCGATGTTCCGATTCGCGGAAGCGGAGCCTAGTATTCGCACAGTCGGACCCCGGAAACCGTGGGCGATCGTGGCCGGAATCCAAACGCAATTAGTTACACGCGCGGTAGGTGCAAGGCCAAAGCTCCTATCTCCCCTCGTTGATGCACATTCGTATACCGTGACCGTATACATGTACACACGTATTTTATGTGTATATGTACGTGTGTCCATAACGATGGCAGTCGTTCTCGAGCGGTCGTTCGAGTAGCCGGCAGCGGATCTTTCGCCTTCCTCCTTTTACGGTGCTCCGACCTTTCACCGTGGCTACCGGGGACCTCTTTTCACCCTCCTAATTTCCAGCTAGTTAAAATAACACGCCGCCTGTACGGCGCGAGCGATAAACACGAGCGAGAAGACGCACCGAGCGCGGAGAGTATAAACGGAATCCCGACGGCGTAATGATGTTCTCTAACAGGATTCCGCTGTCGCCGTCGTGCCCGAAGTAACGGTCGAACGGGAAATGCCAGTTCGATGTGAAAATGCTGATCTAATTGATGACAATGATACGGTGTCGACGAAAACAGACATGACCGTGACATAAACGATTGTGATGTTCCATTGCGTGATTACGATAAGATAGCGTGAAATAGGTTAACGGTCATATCAAACGTTGTTGATTGCTCACAAATAGATACTTTACGACTTGCGAGATAAATCTTGCACTTTATGACGAACGTAAAACACGATATATGTAAAAATATTACTGTAATCTGCATAATAATGACATTTTAACATTTATCATTCGATATTAATTTTACATTTTAATTCTTGTAATAATTATTATTAACTACATTATATTAATTTTACGCTTTTATTCTTATTAAGCAGTGCAGTGTAACAAATTTTATTATTTTACATTTATGTTGGTCTGTTTTTTTGTCCAATTGTCTGCAATTTGTCCGTCTGCAAAATTTCTCAAAACAGCTTAACTTTTTCAAATTCCTTTTTCGGCGATAGATAAATCAAAGATGTTGGTTTTACCGAGGCAAAATATAAATCAAATCAATCGATCGAAAAGAAATCAATGGTCAAAATCAATTTTTTCAGTAATATAATATAAGACAAATTAAACGGCTTAACTTTTCAAATTCTGGTTACACTACTTCGTTACATCCGTTGCAGTTTACAGTTAAATATTTTATGCGCTTGAAATAATTATTTACAGTAAAATGTTTGTATATTTTAATATACAAAGATGTAAAAAAAAAATAGATCATCAAAATGTATACGTGTCGAAAAATGAAAAATTTCCTGGCAAAACATTATCCGGCGGAACGAAATTGTGTTCTATACTATTACATCAGAAAAGTGAAATTATTCCATTATGTAAATTTCTGAGCACGCTCTCGAGTTGGGATATCCTCAGCATTACCACGATAGGAATTATTTTCCGTGAACGACGATGGAAAATTACTTTTCATTCACGCGCAATCGCCCTCATGCGCCGTTGCGTATTCCGCGTGCGGTCGCAATCTTTGCGACAGCCTGGTCTCACCAACCTCTATCCTTTACATTCCGACCGAATCCACCCCGTGTTTGAAATCCTTGGAAACTCGCGGCTTCGCGCCCGACATCCGCTAAGTGAATGCATAAATTTCTCGTCGTTTGTTTTAGACGTACCGTGCGACACCGCTGCTGCCGCCACAAATGCAATAACGCGACGTGTTTCTTTGTGCTTTACGACTCGCCGCCTTGGCGTCTACCTAAATGGGCTAATAAACAGACCCGAGTTTAATATCGAGTTGAGAGAGGTAACCGAAAGGGGGCTCTTTCCGTATTTCTCCGTTTCTCCGTCCCATAAGGACCGACGTCCTCGTCAATCTCTGCGAATCTGTCTGTTCCCCGCCCAATCTCCACGCGTCCCGCACCTCACTACATTCGCTCAATGACGTTTGTACCAAACGCGTCTGCATCCACTTACGTTCCACCACTACTCTAGAACGAGTTAAGACTCCTTGCGACGATCACACCCATCCCCGATACTCGCAGAGCTACGAGTAATGCGGCCTCAGCGACCGCATCCACCCCCACAGTCGAGAGACTGTGTGATGTACGAGGTGAATTAATAACACCCACCCGGTGGTCCGATATGGGCATACATATATGCATGCAAACATACGTACATGTGTATTCGTACATATGTGGGTTTACATAGAAAAGATAGGTACGAATATATAATATCAGATCTAGCGCAATGCAAAAAAAAATATTTCCATCTGCGGTATATAATGTTTTCCCGCAAAATATTTCACGCGAGATAAATATTTCTTTTCGAGTAGTTAAATTTTTGTCCTCATGCGATTTACCGAAATCTTGTAATTAGAAAATTTCCGAAGTATTATAATGCAGCGCGTATGACTATTTCACAGTCGGTCAAATACATCTCGACAGGGTGTAACTTATTATATGAGCTTATGTAATTAATTGCACAGAAAAAACAGTTTTGCTGAAGTACTTAAAAATTTAACTATAATAGATACAGATTTGAAAATCATTTCATTGAATCATCGCTTAAACATTGAGGTCAACACTAAAAAAAAAAAATTTAAACACTCTTCTATAATAACTTCCTCTAACAGGTTTAAGAGTCCTACATAATTATTTTGATGATCCAAACAAAATTATTTTCAGATATGTATCTAGTTAAATTTTTAGATACTTCAGCAAAATCATTGTTTCTGTGCATAAATAAAAAAATCGATAAAAACTTAATAATTATTAAATTTTTATGTAAAGCTAATCTCATCGCTAAAAATTAAAATCATAATCTTTATATATTAAAATGTACAAAAGTACTGTATTCATCAGATTTATATTTCATGAATTATTTTTCGTGCTTTCCACAGAATTGTGCAAATTATTATTTTAAATAAATAGCGTTAAATGGGATGACAGTTTCGTTCTGCTATGCACATCGTGTTCTCAGAGAGACAAATCGTGAGAAGAAATGCTCTGAAGTTTCGACGAGATCCACAATGAGATAAGACTGAATTACGAGAGGAAATAGTGTCGTTAGAATCACGTGATAGCAGCTTCGGTATTATTATGCTTGGTTGGATTGTGAGATAGGTGCGCGGATATAAAGAGATAACGGTGGTATGAGGGAAAAGCTGGCGAGATTTTATTCAGGTCTATGTTGTTTTACTGAAACAAGAGAAGTTATGAAGTTAACTAAGAGAGGGTTCGGTTCTTACTTTGATGTATTACAGTTCGGTTACGCTATGTATACACTTTCTTAGAATAAAGATGAAAAGTTAAAAAGATATTCCATTCCCTTCGTGTATCGTATATCTTATTGAAGACACGAGTAAATTTTATATTAACTCTGCTGATCTGTTGGATCTATTTGATCCAAAATGTAACTTATTTTCTTACTAATTTTATTTAAAAACTTTCTCTGATATTTTTGATGACTTCATCTGTTAATGTAAAATTTTTTTATTTTTTACAGTTTTTAATCATATTGATTCGAACGATATGATCGTATACTTGTACAGACCAAGAGAGAAAAATTACCATGATATTAAAAAGATAGAGTGTGTATACTTCACAAGGAAACCATGTCCCTCTACGATGAGCTTTGATGAGCTTTGAATATGTTATTATCTAGATAAAAATAAGGAATACGTATTTTTTTTCATAAAGGCTCAATAATTTTTGTCTAAAAAATAATATATTCAAAGCTCAAAATCAGAGGAGACTCTTCCATTTTGTTAATTATATTAGAATAAGTGATTTTTCTATTTTCTTTATATCGTAAAAAACGATTGAATTCTATTCTAGTACAAAATTTTTAGTCGGTTAAACAGTTTTTTATTGATATTCCAAAAGTTTGACATGATCTTTCTGATTCAGGTTATACCCAAGTTAATCTATTATCTGACAAAATGCGAAATTATGAACTTAGGCATCCCTCAGTATTATCCGTTTTCTTTGTGCGCTCGACTTTTTCGTGGGCTTTGCATTAAAAAATACTGCTATCATGCCACCGGTGTCGTCTGGCCTGGTGGGACTGCAGTGCAACGCGCGAGAAAAAGCGTTCCGGTGAAAGCGTGACTTAGCACACTCGCTGCCTTTTGTATTCGTCCAGTAACCTCGAGAATTAATTTACGCGGACTCTCCTAAGTGCCGCGATGAAGATTGAGAGCGTCTGGCTCGAACTCCCCTGAGACCGCAAGAGTGTTTTCGCGCCAAGGCGCGTCGTGTCGCGAAGGATCTCGAGGGGATTCACCGATCCGTAGTCGAGTAGCGATTTGCATTTCATCCTGCACCGGTGGTGTGAGAAGGGTGCGGGAATCCTGTCAATCGCTGAATTACTTACCTGTCCACGTACACGTTACGGTGGCACGACGCGACGTGAACGAAACAGAAGCAAGAATTATCAGCGTCGACGATTCGCCGATTAACGTGCGTTTGGTATGCAGAACGAAGCCGGTCGGAAAATTACATGTACTGTGGAAATGAATGCGAAGCAATGTGCTATACTTCAAAAATTTCATTAGGATCTGTCAATAACGAAACAAGTTGAAACAACAAATTTTCACCATAAATTGCAAAATTTTTGGTGTTTTTCATAGATCTGCGCTGAATATTTCTGAATAGTTCTAATTCTGTTTGGTTTCAATTCAATTTTGAAATAAAATGGAAAATTTGAGGAATTCTAACAATTTGAATAAACAATAATCGTGTATGAGAAATCAATTATGTCAAATAAACACTCGAGGGTAGTTTCATCGAACAATGGCGATTAAATATAAAATCCAAATGCAAAATTCACTGAAAACGCAAAAAGCTCATGAAATTGTGTTATGGCCGTCATAAGGGAAACTTTCGTTCTAATATTCTCTGGGACTATTTTAGACTTATTTATCTCGAATCTTTAACGTACGTTCAGATATTATAGCTATTTTCTACATCTGTGTTCCAACTCCTATATCTTTTTTACTATAGATTTAAAAAATTGTCGTCACAAAAAGATACGAGACCTTTATCGATCGATATATAATTGAAAGAATATAACCCTGTTACGTTTCTTTAAAAATTTCATTCTTCAAACGCTTAAATTCCCGAAAATTTATAATTGATATCACCGAAATGGAATCAGAAATTAATTATAAGAAGAATAAAATTATATCTCGTTCATAAAAGAAAATTGTAAGCAAAATTAAATTTTACCATCCCCGTTTGAAAACATTTGCCGTTACATTAAATTACAGTTAACTGATTTATGATAAAGAGACTGTCCCGTCGAATTTGATAGGAGTAATTTTCCCGGAGTATGCTCAGAATTATTAATAATAATTTCACTCGAGTCCGCCTCTGAATTGAAGCAACGGATATTGAAAGTTTCTGATTTGAACAAATCGCGTGGCTTGGAACGTGTAGCCAATGCCTGAAGCAGTCAGGGAAAGTTCGATCGATGCTGCACGCGTCGGCGTTCGGCAAGTCGGAAATTTTCAACTCACGCGCTATACAAAAGAAAAAAAAAAGAACGAGGGAAGAAGAACAAAAAAGACAAAAAAGAGGAAAGAGAGAATAAATAATGAAAAGGGGTAAAGAAGAGAAAAAAAGTAACACGAAGATAGAGTCTGCGCAAGCGAAGGCTGATTGCCGCACACACCGTGTCACGTGAGAAAGGATAGTAGACCTCGCTTCCGAGGATTGATAAGAGGAACGTGATACGCCGACTGGCAGCTCAATCTGCCTCTTATTCTGCGATACAATAGGCCGATACCATAACCGGACATATGCCCGTTATCGATCGCAGCGATCGACGAACTTTCGTTTTCTCCAACGGACGGTTCGCTCGATCATCGCTCAATCGCGAGGTGAGACTTTGGGTTAACATCTGCACACGTTTCGTTGCACGGGCTGCATTTCTCGAACATCAACGATCGTGACTCGATAATATAGGCGATAGGAAGACTGACGATGACTCATTGCTTCGAGAGTAAAAGTGCGCACACCTCGCGGCGCCGTTCGTGACATATGTATGTGCGCCGCTACATAAATGTAACAGTTAGTTGAGAATGCTAATGTGAATATTAAAATGCTATAAAATGTTTCATTGTACACAGGTGATTATAAGCAACGCGCTCGCTTGCAAACGTTACACACGGTCTACACATCTCTTACTGATTATTTTATCTATATTTATCTATTAGTTTTATTTTATCTATTGATACTAATAAGGAGATAATCCATCTCCTAAGATAAATGGATAATTCGTAAAAAACATGTAAATCAATTCTTATAGTCGCCGATAGGCAATTGAACATTTTAAAAATATCTTAATATTCAAAACGACATTCTAAATAAATTGCTAGTATAAACAATTAACATAACTTTACCCAATATGACCTATTATACCTCAGTATTGCAACTTTTGCTGAGTCCACTATTGAAAATGATGATCAGATTCGAAATAGGAAACATTTCTGAGCATTAATTGAAAATATGAGATATATTTTCAATATTTACATGAGTAAGTCAATTGTAGTTAACTTTGTTGATAAATACATTACAATTGGGAATTATATCTTATCGCCTTATAAATATATTACTTATGCAAAACAATGGCGGAGGTTTACATTTACTTATATTTGGTTTATCTATTATATTTATTGCCTATAAGCAGAAAGTAAGCTATTATATTAGACACCAATAGCGTTTTCGAGTGGAATGGGTTTGAACCCGATCCAGTTCGGTAACCCATGTTTGACCCGAAAGTATCATAATCTCGTCCAATCAGAAGTCAAAGTGAAGCATGTAACGTCATCGCTTCGACCCAGATTAGATTCAAATCCATTCGAAAACGCAATAAGCCATATTGGATGCAGTTACCTTAGATATGTTATATAACATCTTTTAATGAGTGAAAATATGTAAAAAAGGAGTACTTAAAAATTTAAGCCTAAATATGTTTATGTATGCTATCAATCATCCGGGTATACCTGATCAAAGGAACCTCGCCTACTCAGAGCCCTGACACTTTGACCATGTCATAGACGTGTATACATGCGACCGTCTACATGTCAGTAGCGACTAGACGAATATATATACATAATTGATACGTACACGGTAATGTATGGGCGCATATACACATACTGTATGTATGAGACTTTGGCGTTTCACAGAAGACGGAAGCATGGCAAACCGAGAATGCACATCCTCTCTCTTGTGCGCGACTAGAGCTTGCGAGTCATATACAGTATAAAACTGATACCGAAGCCCACTTCGTTGTAGCCCGGGGCGGGTTCTCTTAAGAACACTTATAATATAAAGTGCGATACTACTACAAGCGCGATAACTCACACGCACGTATACAATCGTGCATGTATGATTCGCTACCGATACGCGCCTGAATGGCGGAGTGCACGATAATACGGATGAATAAAGTAATCGCGCACGAAAAACACAGAAGGAGCAATGTTACGGTGATCGCGGTTAAAGTATGACATTTCTTAAAGTACATCAGAGTTTATCCATTTGCTTGGAAAGATGATGAGAGACGCGGTTTAGCGATGAAAGCCGCAGTATTTCTTAAAAGGGTGAAATCGTGTACAGATAATTTAAGCGAAAACGATATAACTTTAAAATTGTTTCGTCAGTTTACGAGACAAGGATTGCGCTTTATTAAGATTTTTATTCCAGTAAAGTTAGATTTTGTTTCATCTCTGTTAAATAATTTTCTTAGAATAACGTCACCGCTATAAAATGTAATCGACAGACGCAATGTGCTGTGTCCTATCGAATAACAAGACTGTTTCCCACGCCCCATAAAAGTTTAGCACATCTACTCTGCAATTTTCTCATTATAATGTTTGACTCGAAAGAAAAATACTTAATATAATAGTATCGTACGAATAAACGAACTGAGAGAAAGATAACTCTCTTAAACCGAAACACTTTGAGTAACGGTAACTTATAATATCAAGTTTACGCAGTAAATGTACTTCAATCAAAGAATAAAGAATAAATAAAAGAATGCATGGAAATATCTCAGAGAACTATTTCCAAGTTTTTTTTAATACTTCGCTTTTACCAGTGAAATTTCAAATAGTCTGAGAACGGAAAGTAGAATTTAAAAAATTTCATCCCGTAACAATTTCTGCAAAACAAAGGCTCACGAATAAAGAATTGTTTTACATCTTTCAATCTCTATTTAATCAGTAAGATAAAGTTTTTCGTTAATTATTAATCGCACTTCGCGTACCGTACCTAATACTTATAAATTTAAGGTATTCCGTTCTCTCTCTCTATCATTACATTATTCACTTAATATTATTATATTCATTATATTTTATAAACAATTACAATTTTAAAAATAAAAATTCTTCATACTTAATTATCATTAAATTATACATAGTTATTGCGATATGATGAGTATTGCGAAATGGTGAGTATAATCAAAATTCACGGAAACTCGATTGATGATGATGCATGCACGAGGGAATCCAAAATCATCGAGAGAACATTATCCCGAGGTAGAGGGAAGCAGAGGTGCGTGGGTCATAATCAGCAATGTGACGAGTAAATCAACCATGTGCGCGTGCCGAGAAATGGGTCAAGCCTTATTACCAACGACGTAATCCAGATCAGCCGTGCAGAGGAGAGCTACTCTCGAGAGCTTGTCTTTTCAGACTCACTCGAAATGCAAGCTCGCGAATGTGCACTCATGTTGATTAAGTAATTATCGGCTGGGTCAGCATAACGAAGGTCAGCGAAGCTGATATTAATTATGTGATCAAAGGGTCGCACTGTTGCTGCTTGCTTTTACCGTAACTGAAAAAATAATTCCTTCAGCAGAGCTCCACAGCGAAGAGTTACGTGCACTCTCACGCGTGGTGTTGAGACTTTCTTCCTGCACATCTTTCACTTGGAAACCTCCCTTGAGACATAAAATATCACGTGAAGCGCGTCAGGTTTTAGGAGACGAAATACTATTGAAAGATGCGTCAACGTATGATTTTATACAAATCGATGCGACGGTGTCGTGCAAAGTTCTCATCCATGAGGAATAGCGACACTGAGATTTTTATGGTTCAACATCATAAAAATGTTATAAAGTACGGAGGAAACAGTTGCCCGTCGCGTTTGATTCTATTCGAACGCAAAAATAAAACGCTTGACGAAATTGAATTTCTAACAGTAATCCCATGTAAACGAAAAAAATGATCTGTTAGTTTCATAGAATTAATTCAGAAAAAAATACGCTTTGTATCTCAGACGCGTTAAAAAAAATTTATTATTAATATTTATTCAATAGAGAGAGTATATTGATTGGATTATATATAAAAAAATTGAAAATATGCAATTAATATAATACATAACTACATACTCTTCACATCCAGAAAATGAAAAGACATTATCCATATTCATTTTCAACTTTATATTTTCTGGATATTGTTCTATCTACATTGTTTGATATTATCTTTATCAAAATTCTAACGATAATTGTATTTTTAATTGGTACATAGATTGGTTCGGCAGCATTTATAATATGTGATTTTTAGTAATTATACTAAACCAATCTATGTATCAATTAAAAATACAATTATCGTTAGAATTTTGATAAAGATAATATCAAACAATATAGATTTTGGTTTATCTCAAGAGAACAGAAAAAATGCATTTCGTATATTTCGAAATATATTACACACGGCAAGGATACGTCCGTTTCAAGTTTCATCGTGGTCGGCGGAAGTTAGTTAGAGTTTCGATTTTAGTTAAAGTTTCGGGTTTCTCCCCAAACTAATCCTAAGTCAGGACAAGAGTGCTAAGAAGTCGGAGGCGATCGTAAAGTCACTGTTGCAGACAGAGTTAACTACCTCAATTGCGGTTGTTACTTTTATTTGTGTTAATTACGTGTATATAATATTATTAAATCCGTTCTCGAAATAGGTATTTTAAACTTATTAGCATCTTTTGTTTATCCGTCACAGTAAATTAAATCCTTTTACAACTCATTTATTTAAAATTCAATCTCATTATTTATATTAAACTTAATTGTACAGTAACTTGATTGGGAAAACTCTCGGGAGAACTTCTATAACAATTCTAACAATTTTAAATCGTCACTTTTCGAATCGAACTGACCGAACATACAAGAAGGATGGGCATAGAAAGGCCGAAATTAGATTCGGTTTTCCCGAGTGGCCGACTGCTGAAATCACGGGCACCCATATTCGAGAGTTAACACGATTTCAGTGCGAGATATCCGCCGAGCTACGCCGTTCATCACAGACAAGTCGAGTTAACCCCGGGAGTTCCATACCGAAAATGTATGAAGTCCTCGAGGTCTTCCTGTATTTCACGATATATCATTCGCACCGCCATCTTACCGGAATCGTTCTCAAAACGAGTGAACTCTCTTCGACCGGTCGACAGATTCCTATTCGGAATTTGAGAAGTTCTAAATTTCTCGCCCGGTATGATGAAGCGACATTTACGAAATCACTATTAATTTCAAATCTATGGGGTATGCCGACCATAATTTTTTTCTTTCATCTCCGTCTGGTGAGAATACCAATGCCTGACCAACGAGAAACGAGAAATCGGTAGAGAGATTAAACGATCTCCACTTAATTATACTTCAGCGAATTAACTAATTATCTTTTTCTCTTTGCTCCTGCTTCCGCTGTCTTTGGTTATCATTTCTTCCATTAAACGCTATTCTTCTCCTTTTAATTTAACGGCACAGCTCAAGTGCGTTCGTCTAGCGCAGTTCCTCGATCGATATTGTCCGCTTCCATCGTAACTATAGCAACGGTGGTTCACGAAGAGATCACCTCTCTCTCCCTCGTTCCCTAACTCATTTGTTCTGCGCAAAGATTCGACTTTAATTATAATCTTTGACCTTTCCCTCCATCACGACCTTCACGTAGCAATTACTTTCGACGGCATAACGATTCTTTTGTCTAATTCGATCAAATCTTTTCTCTTTCGTCTATTCGGCTAAATGGACACGCCAAACGGTGTCAACGGTGCGAGATTTGGGTTATTTATATCTTTCGCTTGTCAATCTGTTAAATCAGCAATAGATCGATGCGATTTTTCGCGCCGTTAAGGTGCCGTCGAGGTATCCGTTATAGTTAGCGACAAAATTGAGCGTATTGCCATTGCGACGTTTTTGACATTCCATATCCGCTAACTAAAATATTAGAATCTGTCCACGTTAATGAACAGAGACAATCATCCATCAGTCTTCCTATACATTTAATACTATATCTGACAGATTCTCAATCTACGTTTACGTTGGATATATATGTAGGACGGGGTTTACAAAATATGTAACAGTTCAGTCACATGTGACATTAAATATAAAAAATCGGAGACATGTCATTTATATACTTTCACGTATAGTACCTATAAAGAATATGTAAGTATAAATTAATATGGTAATAAATATTACCCATATAATAAATGCAATTAAATTCTCATTTAATAAAATGTACGGTATACTATTAATTGACTTATTACTTAGTAATACTAGTTTATTATTTTTTGCGAATAATTATAAATACGTGTATAAATTTTAATCTCATATATAAAAGAAATAAAATGAATTTTAATTAAAAAATGTACGTTACATTTTTGTCAGGATTATACTAAAATCACAAATACAATGCAACCACAAAACTCAGAATATGTCAAACTCCGAATTTAATTAGCTCAGAATTCAGTCTAGTGTGTTGAAAGTCGTCTGCTAAAAGTTCTCGACACTTTTAATTTAAATTCAGTTCATATCTGAAGTAGAGAAGGGGGGGGGGCAAGCAGTGGTCGGCAGCATCTCGAATAACATCATACAAACCGTGTCCCATTAATTAAATTCCTCCCAAGAAGTTTTCCATCGCGTACGGGATAGATACCACGAGCCAACATCTCGATGGTTCATTAGATACGAATCGACGAGATCGAAAATAGTTTCGTGCACAATTTGCCATTTTCCTCGTCGGTATACTTATATAAAATGGAAAACAGAGTTTTTAGGTCATCTTAGTATTAGGTATCATATAACAGTTTACTCGCAAACTAAAAATTTCAAAGTTTATCTCGATGTTACATGTATTTTTGGTAAGTATATTCCAATTGTTTGTGAGAGATAAAATGCGTATACTAACAGAAATACATGTTAATACAAAAATAAAAATAGGTTTGCTCCAAGGATAAATCAAATATAAACCTCCGCGATTATTGGTGCATAAATAGTATATCCATAAGGCGAGTTGTTCGCTTTATGGGTATATTATTTATGCACCAATAATCGCACTGAACCAAAACTCTAAATACAATAAAATATTAATTGAATTATGAAAAAATAATGAAAATTGATCCAATGAATTCTCATAATGATTTAAATTATAAAACTATTCCTAGAATTCATTACAAGAATGAATATATAGTTGTATAAATGAATCCAGTTATTGTATATCAATGAATTAACTACATTAAGTCGAACATTAAGTCGGACATTGATTAACGATCATTCATTGAATCAAAAATGAACAAAATTTTTTTCAGTGCGTGAAGATTCATATAGACTTGATTTATTCTTGGAGCAAATTTTTTTTTATTATGTACATTGTATATACGCATTTCATATTCATTGAGAATGCAGTCGCGGAGTATACGTGCGTATTTCAAAACCAGAAGTGTTAAAGAGTTTTTAAGTTTCTTCTTAGCTAATGGTTTTTAAGAGAGTGTATAGCATTGTATAGCACTGAACGTCTCGTAGCGGATGTATAATATCAGACATGAGATCGGAGAACAGCGTGTTGTAGTATGCACAATGCTACACGAGAGCACGGTACGCTGGCTAAAGTCAAAAGTGTAAAAGCATGTGCTTTCCAGCCGATTTCACCCTTTCGCTTTTATCTGCAACGAGAAGCTACGTACAAGATTCGCGACGCGTTTTAACCTGCAGCCAGCGATGCATTTACGTGGTCAGAGCACGCGAGTGGGTAAAGCTCTCTGGAGAATGGAATCTTGAATTAAACTAAATCCGATTTAGATCAGAGGTAGTTATTGTGTCATATCTATAATCTCTTCAGAAGCTCTGGACATCGTAATTGGAGCGTGTCTAAATAATCAACTCCATTCATTTTCTTTCGTTACTTGATCCAACAAAAATTAGCAGAATTAAATGACTAGCAAAAAGAACTTTAAAGATAGATGTTCAAATTGTTCGAGATTATTTCGATTATTGCAATTATATTCTTGAAAATACAAAGGCATTAATTATAATAAATCCAACGAATATGATTGGTATAAATTGTATTGCCTAAATTAATCAACAATTTCTATATTTGTATATTATAAGACATCAATCATAAAGTAAAGATAGTGCTTAATGTTTATCTTCAAAAATATAAAATGTAAGTATTAAAATACAGTTCTAATGTAAAAAAGAAAAATTTCACTAACAAAGAAAGCACGTATTCAATATTGTTAACTAACCACGTACACATAATTATGTCACGTGAGAATGTAATTAGAGTTTCGCGTTTGATCGTAAACCGCGCAACCGACAATCATGGGCAGCGAATTGCGATCAACTACATTTCACCATCAAAGCTATTCAAGTCTAGTGCGAGCATTAATTTCTAATTAGCACCTGATCGATACAGAACACGGAAGACACATACACAGCGTATTCTATACGAACATGTGGTCTCCGACAACGACAGTATCCGCGAATACATCACACCAATAACATGCATTGCTAGGTGCTAGTGCGTTTTCGTCTGACGTTACAAATACGCATTACTCGGAAGCGCATACATCGTCGAAGTGTACTTGACGCTTTCAGGTGCATTTCAGCTCGCAGTTGTCCATATTATGCGTTAAGATGCACTTTGGCGCGATAAAAGAAAGATACGGACGTACTTTTGAAAACTGACGTAAATACTAATTAGCATCAATCCAGTAGCATGGCTCTTTGCACTTCCAAAGTCAAAAGTTTCCGCACGAAAAACAGAGAAGTAGCAGTATGAAGAAGTGCAAGAAAAATGCGAGACATAAAATGCGCTTGCAGGTCTTGGTCCCTTTATACCATAAGATATATGTACATATTTCATTTGTGTGTGTGTGTGTGTGTGTATGTGCATCTATATGTATGTCTGTATCTGCGTCTGTCAGTGAAAAAGTACACTTAAAACGCCGGACGTCGCAACGACAAATTCTCGCTTTCAGGATTTTTAAAAATGCCACTCGTTCCAGCATACTTGAGCCTGATTCTCGGCATGCGTTCCTGACATCGCAACTGGTTCGCCAAATATCTACAGGTTGTTCGCCGCAGCACGTACATTGTTCGGGATAAATGTACCGATTTCGTTAGCAGTGGTCTGGATCATCGCCAAAACGTTTACGCGAGCGAATAACATGGAAGTTGCAACATTTTTGGACGCAAATTTGAATGTAATTTGGTTCGCGATTATGATGAAGTCTATATATATCCAAGATAGAAATAAATGCACCGAACTAAGTTTTCGAAAAATCATATTTATATATTTGTTTGAATTTTGCATTCAAATACTGATACAAATGATTGCAAATAAATAGTTTCTTCATCTTTCTTTAAATAAATTGAGCTTTGCAGCTAAGAGTAGAACAATAAAATCTTTGTACTGAATTATTTTATAGAATTCTACTTTAATATAATATATATAGAACTTTAATTTAATCGTTAATTACATAGTAAGTTAAGTTAATCAAACTTTTATTCAGACACAAAGTAAATTCAAATTTGTCAAGCGACATGCAATTATGAGAAAATCCGTGATATCTATAATATAATAACTCGTGTTATCTCCCCCCCCTCTCTCTCGAAATTCAGCTATTCCTCCAAATTCATCATTTCCTTACTTCAAAAGTGAAATAACTCAAAAAATCAAGTTTCCCAGGAAACAGGAAACTTATTTTTCAATTTGACAGAAAACCATTAACTAATCAAATAGTATCGGCGAAAAAATATATTCTTAACCTTTGGAGAGCAAAAGTCTATTTTTATAATCTTACAGCTTTTCCTGAATAAGATTTGTTATAATTCATTATTTTATTGCATTTTTTGCCTCAAAATATGACGCTATTTCAGCGTCACTATAATACTTTCCTGTAAAGCCTGTAAAGGTTAACATGATGCCATCTTTATCATTTTCGTTTCACAATCCTAAAAAAAATCACTTTTTGTTGTAGCGATTTTTACAATTTTTTTAAACCTTTTTAAGTTGTAACGATTTTTTATGAAGTTAGTTTACTTTTGATAACAGATAGGGTAATGTTCACCTAACTAATTCATGATAATAACTCAAAAAAATCACGTTTTATGTCATTTTTGAAGTAAAGGAGCGATATAAAGCATTATATTGTGGCCAAATCGGCGTTCTTTATTTCATAGCGAATATTGGAAAATAATGTTGTGATATACGAAGTAAGCAAGCGAATGCTTTTCTTCCTTTATCATTCATGACACGAGACGTGTATAAGATATGAGAATGTGTGCGTGATATAATATACGGTAAGGTGGTTTACACGCCCTCTAATGGGACAGGGAGAGTCAACCGATCAAGCACTCTCAGGAAATGTCGACGGTAAGCAATTTCCCAACATCGTGTGCGCCGATATATCACTTGTACCAAGCTAACATTGTCGAGCTAATCAAACTTTACAAGAACAAATAATTACTATCTTTCCTGTCTAGAGTAAATTAACGTGGGTGCAATCTGTCCTTCATATAAATATGTTCTGTCTTTATGCTTTAAACTATTTTGCATACAAGCCGAGAATATGGCAAGCATATAAATATTAAATAATTTAACTTTATATTACTTTATGTAATTATTAATGGAAAATATTTCATGAAATGAAATCCCACGTGTACGGATTACAGAGAATTATGTTCAAATTGTAAAAAAAATATCCACTTTAATTTGCACGTTATTCAAGAATCCTGTTTTAAATAACAAAAGAAAAATATATGTTATAGACTCGATATATAATTCCTGAGATGTTTATTAAACGCGAAAATAATATCAGGAAAATAAACTCGCTTCTCAATGCGTGTTCGAATAACAACTAGCATGGAGCGCGAATGAGAAACGAAGGCGAAGCTACTTTCTCGGATGCTGCGTACGGTACGATCTAATAGACGTTACGCTCGATCCGGTCTTAATTCGATAAAATTGATAGCCAGCCGCCGCTTCTCTCCATCCTGACTGCGAGCGAGCACGGCGAGAAAAAAGGGAGTATAGCGGAAAAGAAGAAGCGCACGAGATGTTCCGTACCGGATCGCCCTTGTGCAAGGACAGCGCGCGGCGGCGTGTTCAGGTTAATTCCAGTACTTTTTTTCCCCTCTTATACGATATTCCTGCGGCATACCCGACATTCCTATCTGTATCCACCTATTCCTATTAGGGATGTAAATGCGGTAATTTCGCAAGGTAATTACTAGGGGGTCGGCATGAAAGTAATGCCTTTGAACGAAGAGGGCTACCAGCGTGGAGTGCTTGCTGCCCACTGTGTTACCCTGAAATTACCCTATTGGACGACGCCTGAAAGCGCCTCGGCGTTTTCTGAATTAACGTTTCAGACCTGGCCGTACAGCCTGATTATTAGAGTCGTCATGAGAGCGCCAAGAGATATTCCTCTTCTTTCTCGTTTGATCGAACGTCAAGAAGTCCGCAATTAAGCAGCCGTCCCGACGTCTCGTGAGCGACGTTGCCCTTTGAAATTGATAAATCCTCGGCGCATCGTGTCCCTTAACCATACGGGAATAAATTTTCATGAAGCTTATCGCGTATTATTCCCGCCATAAATGCCGCTCAAAACCTACCATCTGCGTTTCATAAACAGTGGAATCCCGACGCACGTAATTGAAACTCAACCGTAAGCAGATTAGATAATGAAGGCACAATCGTGACTCTGAGATTAAAGCGAGATGAGCACATAACTACGTCGAGAACAAGGGTAACGTTGAAAGAGGAAACTGGTGCTGTACGAAGAGATGATATTCACATCATAATAATGAAATAATTAGTTAGTATGATATAATGCCATCTTACCGAGAGATCATAAGGAATATTTATAAGAAATAATAATTGTTCTCCAATAATTACCTTGCGAAATATTTAAGCTAAAAAATCACGTTATAGGCATTTCAAAATTACGTTATTTTATTACTGAGCACGTCAAATTAAATTGCAGTTATTAAAGAAAAAAATTAATGACTTCTATGTTAAGATTACAATTAGATTATGTTAAGATTACTCAATTATCGCTGAATTAAAGCAAAATAATGATATTGAGTATTTAAAAACAATTTAATATTGTTTAAATGAACAATTATAATTACCTCTGACATTATAGATTATTAAATAGAACATCATCAAGTACAGTCTGAAAGGATCTCAATGTCGTCCACGAAGGATGCTATAACTTCCGGAAAGGAAGACTCGATCGAATTAACTGAAGTACAGCAATTAAAGTGTCTCCCCTTTTCTCTCTCTTGGTTATTCGATTTACGGAGCATCGGACTCGGTCATCATCGTCGCTTGTTACTCATTAGTCAAGATTAAGACAAGACGGGTACCGTGTAATGAGGAGCACGAAGACGCTACGGAAGACGGAAAGTACGAGCGATTACGTCTCTCTTTACGAGAAGATTGGAGCCGCGTTGGAGGAAGTATGACGGTTCACCAATGTCAGACAACCAGGAAACCGCCGGCAGACACCGACGGCGAATCAATAGAAATGGCGGCACACAAGGAAACTCCGCACCGCCACGAAATTGAGTCTACTATCGTCTTGGCCAGGTACTCACCAACATCATCGATATTCGTTTAACGCGTCGTTTCCTTGCTGGCGGGGCGACAAACAATGGGTCTGGTGAGAAATATAAAATTTAGAAAGTATAGAGGAAAGTGTATCGTCTCCTGAGAAAGAACGATGAAAAGAAAGATAAAATGGGAGAAAAGAATCTTGAACAGCCATTCTGTCGCGCCTCTCTGGCAAAAGTCTCGAGTTTTCCTCAATGAGGTAATGCATTTTTCATGGTCGATGATAATCTGGCATTAATACCTCTTACCGCCCTGGAATTAAGGTTTGAAATTTTCACCACTTTATTTAAACCATGTAAATAGATTACAAACTTAATCGTTACATTGTGATACAAGAGTCTTTACATAATAATAATTAGATAGCAACAATATATTATATATATCGATTCTTATGGCCAACGTTAAATATGGATAATGTTGTATATATCTAATATTAATGTGTTAACTAAAAAAAATTACATATATAATAAAAATATTGATTCTTTTGTTAACAAGATA
Organism: Mycetomoellerius zeteki; assembly: GCF_001594055.1. NCBI lineage: Eukaryota > Metazoa > Arthropoda > Insecta > Hymenoptera > Formicidae > Mycetomoellerius > Mycetomoellerius zeteki. The sequence goes on from NW_017257294.1 coordinate 3,302,853, forward strand.
GACGATTATTGGAATTCTTGTGAAATAAACCAACCCTTTCCATTAGTATAAAATAGATACTAGTAGTATTTATTATAATATTAGTGGACTGTTTTGCAGCAACTCTGAACAAATCACAGCCTAATCGGAATGTCATAACAATGCGGACAGTATAAACATATTGTTATAAAATTCTTACACTGTTAAAAATAAAATGTTAATTTAAACTTGAAGACGTATAGTGGACTTTCTGAGACATACACAAAAAATGTTGAAATTAATATTTTTTGTGCATCTTTAACATTTTTTTGTCTCAGAAAGTGCACTATTTTAAGATAAAATTAAAATTTTATTTTTAACAGTGTAAAAAATATATTTCTTTCTGTTTTTGAAATAAATATTAAATTATCTGTGCCAAAACGATTTGGCACATTGCACTCTTACAATATATGGATAATTTGCTGTCTCAATAAGGAAATAACTAGATATATTTTATTCGTTAAAAATTTCAAAAAGATAACGAATATTATAAATAAATAACAAAAATTTATATTCTATCGAGATAGAATTTATCCATAATAACAATCTTCTGCAGGTTTTATGTCGCGTAAAAGACAGGATTAATATATCCATAAAAAGATATATTGAACGATCGGCAGACACGAGTCGCGGATACCGCAACGGCAGGGACTCGCAGGAAAAACCGCATTTCGTTAAGATCGACAGATGTTATTACGTGCTCTCGAAACGGAGCACTTGAGAATAAACATCAGATGGTTGGCTCTCGCACCTCTCAGCCTGAATAACCTACAGACTGGTTACAGCTCGAATCCCTCAGAGACCGCGTGTTGTTTCCCGCGTGAGTTTACGCGCCATTGGCCACCAATCTTCGGAATGAAACTGCCGCCGTTCAGTAGACTCCCGGCAAGGCCTGTTTCACGAATGGTGCGCGAAAAAGCGAGCAAGAACGACAGGGGGGAAGCGAACGTGAGCGAAGGATCCGGTCGATTGAACGGAACAACGAACGGCTCGCGCGCGCGAGACGGCAGCTACGATTTCTCGAACAACGCGTCGAATAATCACGTCTAACACACCCGACGATACGCAAGCGATACGCCGGTTCACGTATGCTCGCGCGCGAATATATTACACATTGTATTCCTCCGATAAACCGCAACGCTGTAAACGGCGATTACTGCAAGGCTGAACGCGCGCGCGGCAACTTGTACAACGACGTCTCGGGGAACGACGCATCGAGGATGTAATGGAATTGTGTGGCTGGTACAGTGTTAGACTATCGGTTCAATCTCGCTCCATGCTTCCTCGCGAACCAGCAAGCGTCTTCGCCGAATCTTGTCACGTGATCTAACGTGAATACACGGTGTAATTGCACCGAGGAGAGAACTTATCTTGGATATACCTGAAACCACGACGATACCTCGCGAGGAAACGACGGGAGACTCATCGAGATTTCTCGTACGGTATTATTAACGTTCGCTCAACGATCAGTTACTTATGTGTCTCTGGAAACGTACCGTGACGAATCGATTAGACGTCGATGACTTCTACGAATCGTTTTGCAAGAGAAATGCTTACGATAAGACCGAGCCAGCTGATTCGGTCATACACACGGCACAAATCAAAGTACCGTTGAGTCTCATCTAGAGTTGGCGAGGACTGGTTGCGAGAAGCCAGAAGCTTCTCTCTCGTCCGTCGATTCCCGTCGACTTCGCCGACAATCATCGCCGGTTGCTCCCAGCGTTTAATCATGTTACATCAGTGCGACACTCTGACAATCCTATCAAAGTAACGAGGTGCGCAGGTCGGGACATACGTACGGCGTGGGACTCAAAGTTTCATCGCGATCGATCATCCCTGATTACTCCTCCATACAGGACCGCGCGCGCGTATGCCGCCGACTATCGACAAACCATGTACTTAAGTTCTTATATACGAGAGCTCGGCTTCGGGCGTAGATCAAAGGAAATAGCGTACATTAGTAGTGATCAAGCATTTACTGTCATATGCTAAACTTTGACCGTCACATTTGACACGCATCATCTAACTAAAGCTTCTATGACGTAATGTTTATCGCGATCAAAATTTCAAACTGACCATTTATAGGTACCTGTTACAGTTTAAATGATACCGTAACAAGTATAAATAACAGAAAGTTATTTAAAAAATAGATATTTGAACGAAAGATTTACCGATCGCATATAATTGTAAAATAAATAATGAACGTATTTTCAGAGAAAAATTAATAAAAGATTAACGAACAATAAATAAAAATCAATTTACAAATGTATACTGTACGATCATCTGTCTAATCCTTAAGCTTATCAATTATTTTAATCTAGTTAATCTGTCGTGATTCGATTCGCAACGTGAGAATCGTAATGAAAATGCATAACGATGTAAAAAATAAATATTATTTCGAATAGTCTGTATAATGTCACAGAAATAACCTAAAAATTATCAAAATTATTATCAATTATTACTAAAAACACGTTACTAAAATGAGATTTAATATTTACAAATATATTAAATTCCATTTCTGGAATCATCAACTAGTCTCTCGCATGGCGATTTTCAATAATATATTTTCAGAACAGAAGATGCAGAATTGTGGAAGAAAAGTTAAGGAAAGTCAATGTGACAACGGCGAGAGAGAAGAGTAAAAGAACAAACAAACTTTAGACAGTGGGGTTAAAAAGACGGATCGCCTTTCAAAATATACATAGATATTATGCATGAACAGGAGTAACGATCCGCGGTAAAGTTCATGAAGCAATTCGGTCCTGACTGACTTTTTGTGCATTGCCATTAGCTTTACGATCGCGCCAACGTAGCAGATTTACATGAGCCGCACGGTAATAGATCGCGAGGGAAGAAGGTGACGATAAATTTCATATTCTACAGCCGGTAGATTCACGGGCTGTCTCGCCAACGGAACAGACCTGTAATTTAATGCATGTTTTGCGAGACATCCCTTTATGCACTTCCTGGGACACGTCCGTACAGCCAATCAGGTTTTCACGAGAGACGAGAGACGAGCGCGTCTCATTACTGCAGTTGTTAGGCCATTTGTTCCATCTTAATGTAACTTCTTTTTATACTTCGCGCAATACAGTATGAAAGCTTGATTGAGTACAGTCATAGGTACGCTTATGGTCTAACACCAGGTTGATTAAAAGAACAAATTATTGCGAATAAATATAAAAAATACCCTGTGGCGTTCCAATCCTGTTTTCAATTTTTCAAAATTATTTTCTGTGAAATTAATTTGAAGAAACAATTATAAGTCAAAATTAAACCGACGAGAATAAATCAATTAATAGAAATAATCCTATTTTCGGTCAAAGCGAATCTTAGTGTTTAATATTCCGAATTAGATTGATCGTTCATTTTAATATTGATGCTAACAAGCATCTTAAAAATCTGTAAATAATTTATTGCAAAAAATATCCTGGTAAAGATAATAGTTTTCGCGATAAATAATTATTTACAAGTTCAAGATGCTTACTACCATCACTATATAATATTAAAATGGACGATCAAATCTATTTTGGGATATTAATTTCAGCTTCAGTTTGCGACTGCGTTTCAAAACCAACAAGCTATATCGGCGCGCAGTTTATAAAATTGAAATAATATATTTGCAAAAATTTACATTCAGTATTATCAACACTAAGATTCGCTTTGACCGAAAATAGAATTATTTCTATTAATTGATTGATTTAAAGGATATAAATTATTTTATATGAAAAAAAATTTTTTTTTAATCAATTGAAGCTCTTTTTGTTGACATTGTTATTTTATAAATGTAATTTTCAATAAATATAAATAATATAATATAATCTTTTTATATTTATCATATTTTCTATCTAACTTATCGATAATCTGATAAGAGCACTTGAAAATAAAAAATATATTTGTAAAAAAAGAAAAAAATAGAACATGTCAGCGGTGGTCCATGTCGTTTTATTTATGACTTTTATCGTAATTTCGAACTATGCTATATTTGTAATCTCCGGATTTTAAAAAAATTTGCAAACAGCGTTGTCAGATGAATTTTCGATATTTCGTTCGAGTATCGGACGCGGAGTGTCCTATTTCTTTGTAGAGGGATGGAGCCGCTAATACATTCGGCTTTTCACGAGTATTCATAGAACCGTGGTATAATTACGAGCCAGCAACAATACATTTGCTAAAAAAGTAATAATCGAAACTCGGGAATTTGAAGCCTTTAAAACAGTTATCGATATTAACTTAGATATTAACCTAAATTAATAAAAAAACGAAACAAGCGATATATTTATTTTGCACAATAAACGAAATGAAAAAATAATATTTAAAAATTCTCTTTTTTCCTAATAAACAATTTCTATATTTACTATGTCACTTATCACTTTTTGACACATTCAGCAAATACTAAAAATACGTCTCTTTTATTCGCTAAATATTACAAGCGCGATCATTGTATTTTATATTTGAATTCCTTCACGTCATAGAAATTTTTTAATAAATTTCTAACTAAAAGTTTTCTGCAAATATTCTGACAGAAATGCAGAAGTCAATTTCATCGTTAGCTCGCAATCAATTTTTAATATTGGACTTTTCCCTTCTTTCGTCCCTTTCGTTCATCATGCAAACCTTTATGTATGCGACAATTATATAACAGAACTGAAGAGTTACGAGACAAAACAAGGTCCTACAGTTCAACATCGTAATTTTATAACATGAAATTATACATTTACGCAAAAATAACCATGAAGAAGATCATATGTCATTCTAACATATGTCATAAGGATATGTCTTACAAATTAGATATCCTTTAGCTATTTAAATTTTTGGAGGTGCGTTAGAAGCACATATAGGTAAAACGATGGATGCAAACTTACCTTTAGGCGAAGATCACTGACGGTCCAGACGCGGCTCGCATAATCGTTGGACGCTCCAAGAATAAGAGTGCCTGTTGAATCAAAGTCCACCGACATCACACCGGCGTTACTGCCAACGAGGATGCCCTTGTTTTCCGATGTATCTGCAAAAGAATATTCACGAATACATCATCATATTGCTACATAACGATGTTTGAGTTTAATTCTTCGCATTTACGTGCCCACATCAATTACTTTGGTCTCCATTGCACGACCGTTTCATTCCATACCTGCCTCTCTTTCTCCGCTTGGAGTTGGTCTATACCGCGCGTTATTCTCTGAATATGACTAATTAAATTTATGCCCTGACGGCTTAATTGGTAGCGAGCAAACCGCGCTGCAATCCAAAGGGAGCAAGTTATAAGCACCTCAAAGCAAGCAGAGAAAGAGAGAGAGAGAGAGAGAAAGAAAATGCAAAGATAGAAGCAGAGGAGAGCAATGAAGAAGCGCGCAGAACAAAGCCGAGAAATGGAGAATGCGTGTAGATCTAGAATAACAAACCTCGAGCTAAGCGGATATAACCCATACAATAAGGACGAATGTTTCATCTAATTTGTAAGAGGAGACGGAGAGAGAGAGGATTACATTCGAGAGCGTTATAGCATGTACGATCGCAGCCACGTTACAATACGGTGAAACGATTTCGAAGCGACGGGACAGCTTTTAGTATGCGTCACAAGGGTGAACTATAACGACGCGCAAAGTAACCTGTTGATTCGTTAATATACTTCATTAAGTGGATCGCGGGGAATTTCTCAAGAAAAAGTGATATCGCGGCCGTCCGTGTGGAACGAAGACGCGGCGAGATGCCGACAGAAATCAGGTTCCAAACGGAACGTTGGAAGAGTAAAAAAAGTCTTTTACCTTTGATCAATAAATAAATAGCATAAATATAAATAATATCGTCCTCTTACTTCAAAAGAAATACAACTCTTACTTCAAAAGAAATACAACTCAGATTATATTTCTTATCAGAAAAGGGGAAAAACTAATTTAATAAAAATTTATTGACTAATCAAATAATGTCTGCAAAAAGAATATATTCTTAAGATAATCAAATCTCATTTTTAATGTTTTACAACCCTTAAAAATCATCCTTTTTTAGTTGTAACGATTTTTAAAAACTTTTTCAAATTGTGATAATTTTGACAATTTTTATAAAATTAATTCATTGATAATAATCGAGTAATGTTTACTCATTCATAACAACTAAAAAATCAAATCTTTTTAGTTGTGTCACTTTAGAGTAAAGGAACAATATGTAATGTATATTAATGCCTTTATCCATCGGATATGTCAAACGTATATGTCACATAAATCCATCAGAGAAACGATCATGAGAATTAAATTACATATCAGTCTTTCGGAAGTCACTTTCGTCGTCACGGTCAAGTTTATAAGCAAAAACTTTAATTCAAACGGAACCTTAATGGATGTATTACATGTACCGGATGTTAATAGAGGACAAAACTGCGACGAGTACCTGCATAATGCAGATGAACGAGTTTGCTTTGAAAAGCAAGTCTAAGAAGCTCCGCACAATCAAAAGAATAAGGAACAGAGAATAGAAAACGAGAGTCGATTACGTATTTTAAATAAAGTAAAAATTACATAAGTAAATTCAATAGGTAATGATCAATGAAAGTATAAATATTCTAGTAAATTCGCTTTTGTAATTTTCACTTCGTTCAAGATACACAATCGATCCCCTGTTCTTTGTTCTGTTTCCTATTCTTTTTATTGTGCGCAGCCCTTAAAGCCCGTGTCACCCTACGCATTGGAGATTGAGGATTGCGAATTACAGATTAGAATTCTACCAGTCAGGTAATTTAATTTTCGTCTTTTTTTTTATCTGATTAGCTGAATTCTAAAGCTCATTCTACAATTGCGTAACCGTAGTTGTAAGTGGTTGTAATTGTAAGAATTGATCAATTACAGTTAAATATGAGGATATTCGACTGTGATTAGTCAATTCTTACAACCATACTTAAGCCGTGATCAAACTAGGATTGAAATTGAGACTGGAATTTAACCAATCAGAAGAAAGAAAACTAATCTCAAGTTTAGTGAACTTTGCTTTGAGTGGTTAAATTCCAATTCAGTTTCAATCTCTAGTCTGATTACGGCTTTACAACTACGCTTACGCAATTGTAGATTGGGCTTTATCTTCAATTCGCAATCCTTAATCTCCAATGAAGTGTGACATGGATTTAAATTATTTTGCTAATCGTAATGGAAATCTCTAGATATTAAGAACTCTCTGCTCTTTATGCTTCTGGATGCTTTCCATTTAATAAATCGACATAAACATTTTCTATCTTTCTTGATATTTAGTGAATAACAAAGATAGAACGATACTTGCGTCGACTTGTGTCACCAAATAGAAAATACCTTCTCTGTCTCATTAGGTTTGTTCGTGTCGTATGCTCCAACATGTTTCAACATGCTCCAACATATTCCTACTCGTTAGAGTGAATAGAAGCTATGGTAGGACCATGTTGGAGCATGTTGGAGCATACGACGCAAACAAATCTATTTGTTTCTGCTTTTCACTTTCTTTCTCTTTCTAACGTACACTGAAGAAAACATTGTTTAAATTAATTTGACTAAATTAATTTAATACTTGATTTGTTTCAATAAAGAATGTATGTATTTAAGTTACACATATTATATTTGACTTAAATACATACAACCAACTAAAGAAATAAAGACAACTACATTAATTAATTTAGTTGAATAAATAATTTTTTTTCAGTGCAAGATTCTAATCTTCCATTATTTTATTTGCTAAAACAGTATCAATTTTTCGCATATAAACTGTAATTAAATCATACCCACACAATACAATTATCTAAGAAATATCTTAAGGCCTTCAAAGAACTGTGTTAATGTGAGTAAATTGCATAATTGCGCTGTTTTGACTCCTATTTTATAACAATCACAATATAATTACGTTGTCGTTACGCAGGTTTCATGATGTAAAAAAGCGGCGCAACGACAATATAACAATATCGTTACCGTTAAGAGTTATTACGAGTTGTTAAGAGTTACAGAATTCTAAGAACAGAAGCTTATACCTGATGTAAGTACGCAGCGGGTCGCGTTCTCGCAAATTCGCGAACATTTTCGTCTTCTGTTCGTAAAGATTCATTCAATTCGGTAGAACTGTCCGCTCTTAATGATCATATGGAAGAGGACACGTCAGAGGTTCATAATTGCGAACGCGGGAATAAGGAAAACTGTGGAAAATGTTTCGCGGAGGCACAGTTCGAACGAGCGCGAAAGACGGTATCCGCCATGTTTACTAAATGCCGCCGCGCCGCCGCGTCATCGCGCGCCGGCGGGAATTTGAATAATAAAACGAATGGTAGATAAATTCTTGGCGGGACATCATCCCGCCGTTCGCAGTGCTCGAACGCAATACTCGCGATCGTTACGCGTTCAAAATGTCGTTTATCTGCGTGAATGATTCGACTAATCGTAATCTTTTCCCCGCACGCATTTTAACACCTCGAATCGCGACTACGCTCTTCTCGCCGCGGCGATCGGCCACATTCGCGGCTACCTTCAACGAGCTTTCCTAAAGTCTTGTGTCCACGATGCTAGAAATTGATTCGAGATAAAGGAAGAATTGACAAACCACATTTGATACGAGTTATTAGACCGATTTCTAGCATCGTGGACACAAGGCTTTAAAATCTTATACGCAAATCGGAGAAATTAGAGACCAATTAAGACGGAACATACTAAGATCCATGGTGGAATCTGTTAAGATGAAAAGTACATAATTAGTTGAATTCTCAAATGAGTACAAACGATGCTTTATTTGAAGGAAGTTATAAAATTCTTTAATTAAATAGATAAATTTAATTAAATAAAATTTTCAAAATATGCATGCTTAATTATTAAAGTTTCATAAACATAGATAAAATATTGTTTTATATATTCAAAATTTAGAATATTTAATGCTAAACAATTGCAATAATAAATCATTCATGACTTTAGTATTAAATCACTTCTTATTTAATTATTAAATATAATGAAAACAACATCGTTGCCTTACTTTAAAAGTGACAATTTTTAAAAAATATGATTTTCAAGTTATAAAAATGAGTTAAGTTACCCTATCGATTATCAAAGGTGAATTAACTTAATTTAAAAAAAAATTGTCAATTCAAAAAGGATGGTTTAAAAAAAATCACAACTTAAAAAGAATAATTTTTAAGGATTGTAAAATGAAAATGACAAAATCGTTTGATCATGTTAAGAATACATTTTCTTTACCAATACTCTATACCATATTAATATACAATTTTTTTGTTAAATTGAAAGAGTTTTTCCCCTTTTCTGACAAACTTAATTTTTTCAGTTGTCATTTTTAAAGCAGGAGAGCAACATGTGACAATAGAAAAAAAGATATTTCTATAGAATAATTCTTAATTTTTCAATTTAATCTTAAATTAGATTTTAAACTTTCTTAAAACAAGATGAATAAATTTAATAGTATCATTGAAAAAATATATCATAATTATTCTGTTATTTACCTTTATTAATGCTCCAAAGCTTCACCTTCCTGTCAGTACCACCAGTAGCCAATATTCTATCAGTAGGCGACCATTTAACAGCGAATACTTCCCCCTCATGGGCACTCTGTAAGATTTATAAGCACTTGATATATGAGATTGCAGATTTTTCCATGCATTAAATTTATTGCATAAATATCACAACAAAGACTTGATCGCACAGTGCATGACAATATCACAAGACATAAGTTAAAAATATCCAACAATATATCAATCATATGTTGATTGATATTTTTAATAATTACTTGTAATTATTAAAAATATCTCGCTTTTATATTCACACACAAGCAATTTCATTAATTAATAATTAAAACGTGAAACTACCTGATTATTAAATTAAAAATAACAAATACCATAAACAATAATATCAAAACCTTATATCTTGATGATTGATATAATAATATCAAAATACCATAAACTTCAGTTTATATAGTGAAAAAAAATTTTTACAAACATAAAAAGAAATTTAATCCTTATTATAAATTTTCTTTAAATTGCACTTTAAACGTTACTATATAAAACATTTTATAATCATACAATATATAAATAAAACAGACAAAGGAAATGACAGAACTTTTTGTTCAAACCTTGTTAGCGTGAATTGTCTTGTAATAAAGCTTGTAGCGCGAAATATACCCCGTTAATTTATATAACTAACACTTTTCCTATTTTTCAAATTTAACAGTTTAATTATTCTGTATAACATTCAGCATGCATATTGTATATCAAAATATATAGTCTAAAAAAAAGTAAACTGTAAAAATTGTAATATGTATATTTTGTAAGAATATAAAGAACCATATATGTATAATTATATAAATAAAACATTTAAAAAATGTATTAAATAAAAAAAAAGATACTAAATCATATTTATGAAAGCTAATAATTAAGATGAGGAAGATGGAAAGAATAAAACTCAGGATTTGGAGATTATTGAATGTCTTAATAAAAGCATCTCGTAATATTTTAAAAATACTTGTACTTAATCTAATTTCGATAAAAATTATAATATTATGCACTTTCAATCACATACATACTACATTCTGCGAATAATACTGTTTTTAAATATAAATATATCTGTAAAATATATTTAAAGACAATACTGTTCTGGTATTACATCTTAGGCCATGTTCAGATATATATATATATATATATATACTATCCGAACTAAAAATCTATAGCTTACTTAATGTACACTATAGATTTTTAATATTGGCAGTGTATATTTGAACACGGCCTTACTACAGTGTAGTAATGTATGTGTTATGATAATGAATATTATCAAGTAAAAAATACAACTCATAGTAATATAAACAGAAAAATCATTTTAATATATGTCCTTAATTCTTTATTATTATATTATATATTAATATAACTATACAATTAAAATGACGTACTCCTGTCTCAATATGATTCAGCGCGCCTCAGTGATAAATAAATTAATAGATTATTTTTCGATTTTGATAGAAGTCTCTAGTACACATTCATTTTTTAAAATTCTACACGAAAGTATCATTCTTCTGTTGTTAAGAAAAGAAACTAGTCATTTTCTAATTTAATTAAATATAATGTTAAATAAATTAACTAAAGAACATGGTTGATATGTTGAATACACATTGCAAAGTATGTACAATACACAGCCGTTCATGTAACGTCACAACCACAGCATGTAACCTACACCACTTTTTAAGGTGTAACTGGCTGTAAAAGAGAAACAAATAATCTAATATTTAGGAAATATTATGTATCAAAAAATAAATTTAGAAAGAAATATTTGTCTATTTGTTTAATTAAAATGAAGATATGTGAAAAATTGAACACAATATCCTATAATTTATTAATATCAAATTTATATTGAATATATTCTGTATATTCAATATAAACCTATTCGTAATACACAAAGCATGCACACCCGTGTTTTAGTATTATTAGGAATGTCAGATACGGATTGGTGTTAATGCTTTTACGCGATAATAGCACAATATAATATATTTTAGATTCAACGTACAAACGTTACGGATGCTTTCGTTGGCACTGCTGTCGGAAGACCAGCAACTTCTTTTAAGCTTAAACGATCTGGACTAACAGGTCGCGTATCTCGTGCTGCATCTTCCAATTCCTTTTGCATCTTTGCTTGTCTCTTCCTGTAGTGTAATGAGAAATATATACATTAAGTATATGCGATATTTAATAAACATTCAACAAAGTTGCAAAGCAACTTAAGCATATGTAACAACGGTGATACAGTTTGCGATCTCTTTCATACCATTGCTTTAATGTAAAAAGATTATATTAGTTATTCGTTATTTGAACGAATATGTCTCATCTCATAATGCATTTTTGTTTTTTTTTATATATGTTCATTCTTCTTGTACAGCTATAAAATAATTTAAAATAATAGCAATGTTATATATAGAATGTTCATTTCGCTGAAAAAAAATCTCAATATTTTTTATGAAAACATTACAGGAAAAAATGTATATTTAAACATAGATTGAAAGATTACAAATTTTATTATCTTTTCAAGTTTGTTTTCTATGATTACGAGTATTATGAAGTAATTTTTATTATATTTTGTTATCTTTCATTTTGATGCGTGAATAATTACAGATAAGAATTTATATCGTGTTACATACATATTTCATTTTTTTTTTTACGACAAATATAATATATAAACATTATATACATGCTACATAGTTAATGTCACCAACAGATAAAGTACATAAATCATGAAATATAAAGTGCAATATAGTCTGTAGCTTCAAGTTACCATCCCAAAGCTATATTTAGCATAAGCGGAATGTTCACTGCATTTCAAACTTACCCAAATTTTGATAAGGTATGCATCAAAAAGGTTGTTGGGCTCGTAAAACTGAAACGAAAATGTCAAGCAGTGTGAAGTGCTTGTGTATAAAGCCCTAAAGTGACTGAATATTGTGTATACTCTGTGGAAAGCTCAAATAGTGAAATGAATATCATGGCTATCCATCTATATGGGCTTATAAAAGTATCATTAATATGAAACCTATTATTAATATATAGTACATATATAAATTTGATTGAACACTAAACTAAACAAATTTTACGTTGAATTTTCCTATAATATAAATTAATTTTTTTTAATTAAATGAAGATTTATTATAAAATGTAGAATGCGTATCACACTAATAAATTTATAATTCATATGTATAAAATTGAAATTTTGCAACATGCATTTCAGCTGCTTTAATTAATAACAATCTGAATTATATAAGAACAAACTTGAAAAGATTTATACATAGTGAAGCTTAGATCTTAAACTGAAATGAGTTACAATATTTTAAAATTAAACAAGATTGTATGTATTCTGGCAGAAGTAATGTAATAACATCCACTTAGTAAAAAAGTAGAGATTCTACAAGAAAGTAGTGTTGAAGAAAGATAAAGATTTTAGACAGAAGATTATGTTGCAGGTAAACGCCCTTTTATGCAAAACTATACTACATACATAAACATATATACAAATACATAAAAATTAGATTAACTAATGTGCAGAAAAATAGAATAACCTTTAAAAGCTATATAATTAAGCAAATACATTTACTATACTACAAGTACAAAATTATAAACTAGCGCAAAATCATAATTAGCATGCAAGATACATAGTTTTCATATTGCGTACAAAGACAGCCAAGAAATAAACACATTCAATCAAAATAATAGCAAAAATGAATACCACTCTGCTCTTAACTTTACAAAAACAATTCTAACTGCAAAAACACTAGCGTCATATGCTAGATTTTAATGCAAATCAGAATTCATTAATTTATACTTTTCGCAAACTATACTATTAATAATATGAAAAGGCAATATGAACAATTTTTGTTCAGTTTCTAAATTCACAATATAATATACTTTATATATGTACACTTACCTTAAAAAGTTATCATTTTCTTCATTCATCTTTTCCGCGTCTCTGGCTTTATATTTTATTAAACGCTCGATCAGCTGTCGATTTTCTTCCTATAAATTTAGAAAGTTCAAATAAATATTAGATAATAAATAAGTGATGTAAGTAAATATCAATATCTACAAGAAATTATCCACTTTCCTTTACCAATGTACAACAAAAAAATATGAGTATATAAATTTCTAACAAGAACAAAATGTTACATAACATACCTGTGTTTTTCTAAGCTTTTCTTCTAAAGATGCAAAAGCAAGTTGTAAGGCTTGGTGTTCATCCTTGAGCATCTGATTAATGCTTTCTAAATCTTTCTCTCTAGCAAGGCATTTAGTTATTTCTAAACGTAAGTTAGTATTAGCTTCCGAATTTTCTGCAAGACTGAAAAAAAAACAAACGGATCAATTCAAAAATTTTACAAATTCATGAAAATTGATTTATAAATTAATAAATAATACATATTTATGGATAAAGATTATGATCACAATTTACCTAGTTTCCTTTCTATGAAGTTCTTTTGTTATTTCCTGCAATTTGTTATTGAGATCTACTATTTGTTGCGTATGTTCTCCTTTCCTTTTATGCAGCATTGCTAATTCCTCCGCTTGCTTTAAGAGTCTAGCTTCGAGATCAGGATTTCCACCCATGCCAATACCACCATTGGCTGCTTCGCGACGAAGAGTCTCATTTGCAATTGTCAATTGCATATTCGAATTTCGCAATGTATTTGCATTTTCAAATAATCTATTATCTATAAAATATAACAGAAATGTCATGTAGTCCAATCAATTTATATACTAAGGGTGGTATTCACAGTCCGTTCTTATTTCAAGACTATCTTACGTAATGTTTTAAGACGCTAATACAGCCCTCTGATTGATTCATGACACCTCAAGATTGAACTTAAGACGAGCTTGAATATAAGAACCGACTATGAATATCGCCCTAAAACTAAAGTATCTAAACGGCTATAAGCTAACAGAACTAACGCAGTTAACAGAACCAATAAACTATTAAGTTAGTAGATACTTTTTATAAAAGATTAAACAAAATAGGCGAATAAGTGAGACATAATCAAGTGATAATAAAATAATGAATTGTAAATAAAATCAAATAAAACACATGGTAAACAACTGCTATGGAGGAACAGTCTTCTGTGTTCAAAGTAAGAGGTATCATGGATTGATACTTGCGACCAATCGAATTAACTTAATAATAAAGCCACGAGAAACTTACGTAGGCTGATGAGATCTGCAAAACAATTCGTTTGCGATCTGTTTCTCTCGCGTAATTGCGAAATCAAATCTTTCCGCCAGTTGATGTCTTCCCGGGCGACACCGAGCGACACAGCTGCTTCGTTTGAGGTCATTTCTCTCGGCAAATCCACGTGCACCGTTGAAATAAGAGGTCACCAATGATTTAACCTTAATCAGAATCGTTTTAATGAGGAGGTCACGAATAACGATCTTCGACAGTCCGTCACTCCACGACAGTCTCTTCCGCACGTACGACGAGTAACTCCATCCGGCGAAGTTACGTTCGATCATCGGCCAGCGTGTAATGTCCGAATGTCTCGTAATGATCGCGCGACATCGTCGTATCAGAACAAAATACTTTTAATTATGAAAACAGCTATTCTAACCTAAAAGTACCAAACACTATGCTGCTACTTTGAAATTGTTTGCTATCGCTGTGCGCATCGATACTGCGTTACTGTAGATCGCAATCGACACGCTGCCATATTGCGATATATCGATATGCGCGAGAAATCGATACTCATCATTTGAAGATTATCGACAGAGAGAAACCATGCCTTTTTCCTGTTACCATCGAAATCGCCCGTACTCTATCA
This sequence comes from Mycetomoellerius zeteki, assembly GCF_001594055.1. Classification (NCBI taxonomy): domain Eukaryota; kingdom Metazoa; phylum Arthropoda; class Insecta; order Hymenoptera; family Formicidae; genus Mycetomoellerius; species Mycetomoellerius zeteki. The sequence goes on from NW_017257294.1 coordinate 3,318,153, forward strand.
CCAATACATCCATTTTCAGTTTGGGAACTACGTGACTACATACAGTTTCTGACACTATCGAAAAAAATCATATCGTCGAAAGTAGATGTAGTTCGGGTCGATACTAAATCCTCATGCAGGGCTGCGTTCGGAAACATCATCCGAGTGTTCCCGTATATCGTTTTATCCTTGTTATTCACCCAGTATTAAACAAGGATAAGACGATACCTCAGGTGGTGTTTCCGAATGCAGCCCAGGATAGAAATGTGCCGACTATCCATATAGGAGGGATAGTTTAATAGGTGCTTGAACGAAAATATTTTTATTTCGCATCTCCTACATATGTAAATAAAAATTGTTGAATTTTAATAAACGAAATTACTAGCAATTATAGAGACTTTTAATAAATTCAAACATTTTCTAAACATGTATTGTCAATTTAAGGTATAATTTAGCAAAAACGAGCTACATCCAGTGAGAAATAACAACAGAATCGATGTCAAATAGACGTCGGTTTGACGTCGATTCCATTGTCATTTCTCACTGGGTAG
>NW_017257294.1:3318754-3322790 GCF_001594055.1 Mycetomoellerius zeteki
CCCCCGCCGATTTTATCGGCGGTCCTCTTTTGTTTGTAAGTATACTCACCCGTAAAAAAACGGGCTACTAGTAAATTTAGTAGTCCGTTTTTGCAGATAAGAATATTTTAAATTTATTTTTTATTTTTTTATGTTTTATTATTTTATTGTATTTTTCGTTAATCATATTACATAACTTTCTTAATATTATCTTTTATTGTAATTTTTTATACATTCAAGAATACAATAATAATAGTTTACAATACAATGTACAATTATAAATGCTGTTTAAAATATAAAAAAATATATTATAGGAGCATAATTAACAAAATTTAGTAATGCGGGATTATACGAAAACGTCGAAAATACATACGATAACACAAATTTTTCTAAACCAATATTTAATGAAACATTGATCAAATTAAGCGAAATGAAATACTAAATACAACAATTAGATTGTATTTACTATTAATTATTAACTTGCGGTTATAAAATTTATTAATATTGCGATAAAAAGTCATTAATACATTTACGACACTTATTTCATCGCGTTCAAGATAACTATCTCAATAATTTCATCACATCAAAGTCCCTCCGCCTTGTGGCCTGGTTAATATCCGATACAAAGAAGAATAATCTTCATAGTGGAGAGCGAACATAATGTATTCTGATACTATGTTAAAATTCACAAGATCCATTTGCAAAGAAAAGTTAAGCAATCCGTCAAATACCAGTGATCTTGTTACAGGAGGGTGTAAATCCCGAATCTTTCAGACTACGATAGTAATAATTTTAGTAGCAATATATGTCAATTACAATTATCATTTTTTTTATCACATCTTTAATATAATATTAAAATTCGCGAGAAAATATGTTTCTGTCACACATCACTAAAAATTATCTCTTGTTAAAAATAAACGGATAGAATGATTTTCTTATGGAATAGTGGTTACGAAGGAATATATTTTATAATAATAAAATACATGCGCGCGTATTGTAATTTTTTATATGTGTAGGTACAAAAGTTTCTCGGGTACCAACTGTTCGAGATAAGGCGAACCCGATAATACCGGGATTTTAAAGAACATTTATACTGAAAAATTTATTATATAAAATTTAACAATTCTCTATTTTTTTGCATTTTCCAAAAATTCGATTTATTACTATCCCGCTAATATGAGGGTACCCATTCGACTTATCTCGAATTTTTTGTAGCCACACATTTTTAATTAAATTCATCGACAAAAATCAAAATTTGTTAAATATAATCTCATAATATCTGCATGTATTTTATCATAGAAAAGTATGCATATATATATATAAATTAATAATTATGATTAATATTCTGGAATGGCGGGATGTCCAATACCTAAAAATCATTTAAAAATAACAGTTAGAAAATTAAATATATACATTCGTAACCATATTTTTGTTAGAGGAATCCTCGAAAATTAAGCAAACTATTTGTACAAAATTTAAATTTATTTGCTTAATAATTTGAATTTGAATTAAAGAATCATTATATATTCATATTAATCATATAATACTAAACTCCTATTGTTATTAAGACAGTACTATTACTAACATTATCATTACTAGTGGGAGAACATTTAATAAAACAAAGAAAGCGACGAAAATTGTATGCTAAAATATACCATTGAATTAATTTCGTAACTTGACTTTAAAATATATAGCAATTGTCATTGATTCATTGACAAAATTATTACTTCCAATAACTGCAGAGGAGAAAATCCAGAATTAATTCTGATCCTGTACAAGAATCTCTAAAGAGACAAGAATCATCAAACTATGCTTCGCGAATGGACTTTACGAAAAGCGACGAGGAATAACTCTCCATGATGAAAATAATTTCGACTTTCCATCGGTACAAACACGCAATCACAGGCATCCATCTGGGAATCGATTGTGTATTTTGAAATGAGGTGAAAATTACAAAAGTGAGCAAATTCACTACAAATTAACCAATTAAATTATGGATATTATAGTATAGTGTTCATTTCTTCATAAATTTGTTCATTTTTGTAATTTCCACCTCATATCAAGATACACAATAATCGACCTGACGCGAGGGACAGTAATGAGACCTTTGCATATAATAAATTGATCACGAAAATATACTTATAATTCTGTAATGTTAAGAACGTAAATGTCAAAAAGCAAGCAATACAAATTTAATAAATTTGTATACTAAATACGAAGAAAAATTGACGATTATTCTAAATATCAAATTTTTAATTAAAAGTTATTTAAAATTATTAATGACTTTTTGATATTCAGAATAAAATATAAAAAATTAAAAAAAATTTCAAAGATTACCAAACTTATTAAATCAATAAACAATTTTTGTTATTATATGTTTCGTCGATTTCATATAATTAACATCAATTACGCAACAATTTGGTTTACTACGACAAGATAAATGCTATCTGTATTGAATAGATATTCAATACGTGTATATATATATATATATATTCCAGTAAATGTATAATTTATTAGTAATCATTGTGCAAATTACAAAAGTAAGTATGGTGGCATTTATCTGGACATAGTTTACATAAATTTTATATTACCTAATACTATTATACATACATTTATTTACAATAAAATTAATTACAATATTAACGCATTACATAATTTGTACGTGTTTAGAATTTTAACGAAAACCTAATTTCAGGGTAGCTGAAAATTTAATAAAATTTGAAATTAATTTGGTTTATTTTCATATTTGATAATTGGAACGGGATACTGATAATTAAATAATACTTAAAATTAATTTAAAGTTTTATTCAATTTTTAATCTCTCCTTTCCAACTATCAAGTACATATGATGTGTTTATTCCTATCTATCCATACCTATCGTCCCACCTATATAGTCCCTACTTATCTATATTTATTGTCCTACCTATCCGAATTTTCATTTATTCGTGCCTATTCGCGTATATCTATCTCCACTCGCGTATTCCTACCTACATTATCTCATAAATGTGCGAAAACACCGCGAATTTAATACGTTAATGGCTGCGTTCAGAAAAAGTAGCTTTTCAACTGTTGTAAAATTCTTTAATATGGTTGGTTCTTATGCTTTTGATTTCTTATGAATTTAAATAAACCAATCACATTGAAGAATTTTACAACAGTTGCAAAGCTGCTTTCTCTGTTGACCGCAGCTTATAATAATTAAAACAGGCTTTCAATCTTTAAAATACAAAAAAATTGACAAATAGGGCCAATGAGAGTCAGCGCGGATAATCAAACGCAAGTTTTATAGATTTTTTAATCTACCACAATTGCGCTTGATTATCCGCGCTGACTCTCATTAGCCCTGTTGTTTGATGGTTTTTTTGTATTTTAAGTAATTCAAAAAATAAATAAGAACTCGCAATTTGCGAACAAATTACCCTCCCAAATATTCGGTTTACCTTTCAAAAACTTAGATTGGTGTTACACACCAACCTACCTTGTATAGATCCTCTTCTTTCTTCTGGCTAAATTGATCTCACCTTTCGTTGCTCCTGGCCAACACTCTGGCTTCATATACCAGAAATCGACAAGAAGGAGAAATACTCCCCATACAGCACAGAAACATTTCAGAAAGATCTCCGAAATGTTTCAACTGAAAAAGTGAAATATTTCAGAAATGTTGCGAAATATTTCTGCAAGATCTCTGAAAGATCTCTGAAAGGTCAAAATGTCCGCGATTCTTCCACATGAAATCTTCCAGAAATATGTCTGAAAGGTCTGAAATATATCTGCAACCTTTCTGCAATATATGCGAAATGGTTTCAAATGTATTTCAGAAAGATTTTAGAAATACATTTGAAACCATTTCGCATATATTGCAGAAAGGTTGCAGATATATTTCAGACCTTTCAGACATATTTCTGGAAGATTTCATGTGGAAGAATCGCGGACATTTTGACCTTTCAGAGATCTTTCAGAGATCTTGCAGAAATATTTCGCAACATTTCTGAAATATTTCACTTTTTCAGTTGAAACATTTCGGAGATCTTTCTGAAATGTTTCTGTGCTGTATGGG
>NW_017257294.1:3323006-3326513 GCF_001594055.1 Mycetomoellerius zeteki
TAAAATGTGGAAAATACATAACCTATTTTTCTTGGGAAGGCAAGCGTCGAGCATTATATTATAGTTAATTTTCTTACTTCGGTATGTATATATAATAACAAATCGATTACCTGATTCAAAAAGCATGCACTGCACTATTTGGATCGAAGACTATAATTAATATATAATATATAAACGAAACGTGCAAAGAGCACAAAGCACAAAAGGCGACCGTGATTCTCAGTGAACGTTGGGTAACAAGTGACAAACATTTTGGCGGGCGCGGGATTGACCGGATTCAATATGGTGGCGGATGGCGGGTCAGGCCGGTCAGGCGATGAGGGCATGCAATATGGCGGTTCGAGAAGCGAACTAGGAAAGTTATTATAGGGAAGCGAGGAAAGTAATATATCTTACATATAATTTCATATATGATTTCAGATATATATCATCAGACACGCGACAGTTTCTGAATATATCATCCGAAAGCGCTCAGAAATAGCTCAATTGAGCGGTTTTCAATGTTATTACAAGTGACAAGTTTCAGAGATATTTCAACTGAAAAGGTTGAAAAATTGTGTCATATAAAAGGTTTCAGACAGATTTCCATCGACAACATTTCACATGACATATTGCAGAAAGCTTGCAGGAATGTTACATGTGAAACGTGAAAGGTTGAAATGGTTTTGAAACCTTTCTGATATCTTTCTGAAACGTTCGGTGCTGTATGGGCTCCTTTTTGCTGCCGACTGCTGCCGACTAACATCTTCGGCAATAAGCGTAAGATTTTACGCTTTTGTACGAGGCGCGAAACACGAACGCGTCGCGAAGGGGCCATCATATTAATAAAATTAACTAAATGTTAATCTGAACAATTATCAAGAATAATAATAATAATAATAACTCTATTAACGAATAAATTTCGCGTTTATTTTCTAACGTTTATTTAAAATTAAAAATACCAATATTCGACTACAAATAAATCATAATTAAAAAATCTTCATGTCAACAACATGTTTAATTTTAAAAGTCTTGAATATTATGAAACTAGATTAAATTTCTTTATATGAACTTTATAATATAATCAACAAAACTTTAATTTAAAAATAAATAACTAGAAATTATTATACTAAATCGAAAATTACTAAATCTATATCAATTATCTGATAAAATTCAAGGCCCATATACGTATTTTTAACGATTCGAACGATTCGTTGCTGAATCTCATCTCAAAACATGCGGAGATGAGAAATTCAGACGAATGATGTAAGATCCAAAAGAGATAATTTTCTCTCACATCAAAAATATATCCTTATTGTATTTTGTATATCATTTGAATCATTTTTTGAATAATTTGTTATTTGAAAATTAAATATTTTAAGTGCAATTATTCATGCAAAACTCTGAACACGATTTTAAAATAGTTAAGAGAGATATATATTATATATATAAAATTCTTATATTTCTTTTTTTTGATGTATATTGTATAATAATATAAAATGTATATTGGATCTTACATCATAATACTACTTTAATTGATATAAAATTCAATTACTACATATGGATAAGTTATAAAAGATTAGGCTAAAGTAAGTGTATTGAGATAAATACTAAGAATTAATAATCATAAAATGTCTTTTACAGAAGAATGAGAATAATAAATTTTATGCTCTACATTAAAATTTTTATCATCACTTCGTTAGTAAGATGTATATAAATAAATGTGAAACAATAAAAGAAATTTCTTAGAAAATAGTACATATTATACATATACATATATGTAGGTATTGTTTTTCTGCACCAACTTGTATAAAACTTAATCCTGAATGAATATTTGAGGATAGGATAGATAGGAAAAATAATAAAACCATATTTATTATATGTGTTATATAATCAACACTTTTCTATCTTATATCTATAGAAAAAAAATTTCATTTATTCTAATTATTATTTTATATAGTCTTTATATTTTTTTAATATCTTGTATTGCATAAATTCATAATATATTTAAAAAATAATTTTAAAATAATTTTATATATATCTTAAAAAATATTTAAAAAAACGAATATTTTATTCTTCTTTGTTCTTATTTCCAAATGTATCAAAATGAATCATTTTAATATAAAACATGTTAAAAAACGAATTAGAAATAACTCAAACTGTCCGGTAAAAATTTTTCATGCATGAATATGTATAAATATGTATAAATATACATAAATATTCATAAACATACATAATTTTATATGAAATATGTCCATACATGTTCATACATCCTTCTTTCTTTTGTAAAATTACTTTTTAGTGTAATAGAAATAACGTATAATAATAACGCTAATAATAGTAACGTGAAAACGTTAAAACTAATTAAAAGGGTAATTTTCACACTATTTATTTTGGAAAAAATCAAGTTTGAAGAAATGTAAAAAAATAACTTATGTATAATTATGTATAAAATTATGCATAATTATGTATGAGCAATTTTTTTTAACATTTTTCCAAATTTGTTTTTTTCAAAAAAACAAACAATGCGAAAGTTATTCCTGTAATTACTTTTTATGTTTTCACGTTACTATCTAAATTAAAAAGTAATTTTATAAAAGAAAGAGGGATGTATGAATATGTATAGACATATTTCATATATGATTATACGTTTATGAATATTTATATATGTTTATACATATTTATACATATTAATGTATGAAAAATTTTTTTACACGTGGGTGTAATGTGACATAAATTTAACAATGCATGCACAATAAATTTTATAATAAAGAGGCATCCAGGATTAAGTTTATCCTAATTTGTTATTACTTATCCATTTTAAGGCAACGGATATATGGAATGCTATACATATATTTATTTGTATATTTTTATTAAATTGATGCATATGCGCGCGCGCGCAGCTATAGATATATAGTAATTAATAAAATTACCACACATCCGTTACCCCAATAAAAACGTTAATTTATCACTCACCAACCCGACGCGCAACAGCGGAGTTATATCAGCAACGTCGCTACGATGATTCTGTAACAAAAAGAATATAAAATCCAAATTAAAACAAAGTAAAAAATCAATCGATATTTTAAAAAATATTTACTAAATTCAAATCTCTTGAAAATAATCACATAATTTTCAAAATAAATAACTTTTATAAGCATTGAATTTTTAATTCATCATTCAGTTATATTTATAAAAATAATTATACATTTTCTTAAAAATACATATTTATATATACAGAATTTCAAAATAATTTTAAAATAATCTTTTTTTTCTAATTATTATTTTTAAATCATTAAAATAAAACGACTCAAGAATAAACAGAAGAAAGATATAGATGTTACATAAGCAAAAAATGATATTTACCGCAAGGTTGCTCCGCCGATGCCTGATGTCCCAGACCTCCTCCTCCTCTCAGAAACGGGTTGACATCCTCTCGTACAGGACACTCGCGTAAAACACTCGCGAATAATACACTATAATCGCGCGCGGACTAATTATTTATGAAAGTCTTTCGCGCGACACTGC
>NW_017257294.1:3327212-3367235 GCF_001594055.1 Mycetomoellerius zeteki
CGACGCGACGAACCGGCTGCGGTTCGTTCACTTTCAATTATCGGCGACGAGGGTACGTTAGCTTCCCCATCGTTGGATTTTTACTCGAAGAGAACGATTTTACTCAATATCTAAAAATTTATCTAGATATATCATTATCGAGATATATCATAGATCCGAAAATTGTTAGATACTTGAGAAAAATCGTTCTTTTCGTGTATATCCTCTGGGTACTGAGCCCTCCCACCACGTCAAGGTCGTACCCGTGAGAGGGGAGATATCATCTGATCTGAAAAATGTAATATAGGTACAGCTATTATCTATACTACTGTGCAATTATCGGTTAACTTTTGGAAATAAATATCAAAAATATGTCAATTCGCCATTGAATTGAGAAATAAATTCAGAGCAGATAAAAGGGCTGAATCTCTTATTAAGATGTCTGTAAGATATGATTAGAGTCAATAGAAAGAGCTAGAGATTAATAAAAAAGAGAAATACTTATTTCTTTTATTATCAATAAATAGTTTCAAAGTTACACTCAATTTTTTATCATATCACGAAGAATGCACGAAAATGAAAAATTAATTTAATTATTAATTACACAAATTATATTAGTTGTGAAAGTAGGAATCGCATGAATTACGTTATTTGCATGAAAGTATTTATTAACGTTGCTTTTTTATGACTCGTGTGATACCGTTCGAAGAATAATCGAGAGTTATACTCAAGCGAGACAAAAATGTTACATTTAACAAAAATAATTGTCCGTAATTATCGCGAAATAGTAATAAATTCTGTTTTTCCGTCGCGTTTTTATTCCAAATGAATGAACTGTACGAAATATCTGTTCCGTGATTCACGATTGTCATCTTAATTCTTTTATGAATATTTAATCGTGCGAACTAGTAAACGTATACTGTGAGTATTCATAAGGTACAACGTTTCGTATTATATTTAGCATTTTTCGCGATTATGTTTTAAAAAGAAATGTAAAGAAGAGCGATACGCGACACGGCTACCTGTCTGTACGAGCCCCGATAACAGAATGACTGCGCGATAACTACGCGTAAACGTGACGCGCCGTCTGCCTGTCCGCCCGCCCGCCCGCGGCAAAACAAACCCTTAAGACCAAGGTCGCGCGCCGATCATTTAACTCTTGAAATATTAACGCGTGTAACGAAATAAGTAAAATAATATCTTTTACATTTTTAATATTCTCTGACAAATAGGCTTTATTGCACGGTTTTTGCTTTACTTCTTACATTCGTTACGCACACATTCAGTTCATGAATATTTTATATATTTCAATTGTGTTACAATAAGCGATTATTAATTTGTAATAACTTTTTGTTACACAAAATTCGTGCATTGTACTTTGGCTTTACTACAAATGCTTTACAATAATTATAATGGCTTTTTGTTACTTTGAATCGTATAATTCTGTCATTTTCGTCTTATTTCGCATTCTTAATACTGGAAAAGTAACAGGAAAATTATATTTAAATTACATATCTCTAAATGTACGTGCATACTATTTATATACATATTATTCTATTTAGTCGAAATTGTTTCATAATTTAAAATAAATTCTGCATTTGTCTTTATTTAAAGGATGTATGTGATATAATATTAATCTTTATTTAATTGTAAATCACTAAAGAGAGTAATAAAAATTGAGATATAATGTTGAGATGTCAGAAACACTTCACATGAGCAATTATGTAAAAGAAATCACGCTAGTAAAAAGCTCTTTTAACTTCTTGCCTTTTGTCAGCAGATTGTAATTGATACGAAATATTTGAAATTATAGAATAAGTGGCAAATATGTTCCTCGGTGTATCACAATATAATTATGATATCGTATTATACGACTCGCGCCGCTAAAACTATAGATATAAGAAATTGTTTCATTAATTCCGCGACGAAATACTAATTGGATTTTAGTTTATTTCACATAATGTAAAAAATCAAAATTATCGATATATGAATACGTATACGGGGCTCGGTCGTATTTAAAAAATAAAGATATTTAAAATACAAAATTTTAATAAAAAGATAAAAGAGTTATTTAAAATTTATTATTTACTCATAACGCAACCACCTTCCTCCGAGGTCGCCGAGCGAATGCCGAAATGATGACGTAGCAACCACCGTGCCGTGCGACGCGCCCCCACTCCTCGCTATTCGCCTGGCGACTCTGGTGCTCCCCCTTACTTTTCGCCATGCGCTCTCCTTCGCTGTTCACCGTTCGGATACCCAACTGTCGCTTATGAAATAATGTTCACAGTTTATTCAATTAAAATTATTTTTAAACGTAATTAGTAATTATTCGCGTGAGTGATATTTCAACATGTCTTAATTTTTATTATTCCTTTTAATGATTCATATATTTAAATAAAGGTTGATAATATTCTATATACATCTTTTATATAAACACATATGCAAATTTTCTTAATATTGTGAAACAATTTGCGCTAAATATAACTTTGACTAAAAGTATTAAATATCTTGCTAGTCATTATTTAATTTTTCAACTAAAAAATTAATTTATGACACTACTATTGCTGCAAATTACTCTGTGTTTCAAAAATTCTTTAAACTTACGTATAATACCGATTACGACTCGGTAAAATAACTGTTACAACTTATGTAAAAGAAAAAATATAAAATAGTTTCTGAAACCTATTTAAAATATTAAATAAGAAATAAATCAGAAGTGTTGTTATTTAAAATAATGAATACTCTATTATAAATAACTCTTTTATTTTTAAAATAAGACGTGAATGACAGAATTCAGTAACTCAAAAATAACAAGAAAACAGTAAAGCGTCAATCTTTTATTAAAAATGTTGTGTACACTGCGCGAATTTTGTATGACATAAATAATTATTATAATAATTATATATGAAACATTTTTCTCGGGAACTTTATATTATACAAAATCCGCGCAGTGTACACAACAATTCTGTCATATTGTGTCTGATTACTTTGTATATTATAATTCTTTCATATTCTTTTTATTTTGGTAACAAATAAATACATTGTATGAAAATATTAAATTCGTATGTAATACATAAAGACATTCAAATCCAGCCAACCTCAAGTTACAGGTAACGTCATTCCTTTTATAATTAGTTATAATTTTAGTAATTAGAATATAACTGTAATATATATAATAACTGTAAACTAATATATTACGTGTGTTATACTATAGTTATATTAATTATTACATGTAACTTGGTGTTTGCTGAGAAAAAGAAGACCTTTGTTAAAAATTGGCGGGGTTAGTGGAGGGCTTCTTCAGGTCGATTCGTTTTTATTCATTTAGATTTTCTTTACAATTTTAGATTAAGTGTAGTTTGCTTACAATTAGAAGAGTTCCAACTTTATTCAAATTGCAAATTGCATGAATATGATAAAGTAGCGCATTGATTGGTCCGCCATGTTTCAGGAATTCCCGTCCTATATTTGAATACCTATATATATGTTAATTGGCTCGTTGCCCTTCTTTTATTTATTGATTTGCTATATATATATATGTGTTACTTTCAAATTTCAACAATTTAATTAAAATTAGATATTTTAAAGGTATTGACAAATAAATTTCTTACATTTGTGTGAGGCGTTCGGGAAAACGCTATTAACGCTACTCTGTCATTATATCTTCGTTGTTTACTAGATATAAAATAAGGATAGGATGACACAAATAGCGCTAATAGCGTCTCCCCGAACGCACTTATTGAATCGTATGAAAGCTCCGCTTTTTTGCACGAGACGATACAAAGCAGAGTTTTTATTGGATATCACTCGTCGCTGATCTCTCATCGTATCCAGTGTGCAATAAGCATTAATTAAGGCCAGTATTCATAGTCCGTTCTTATTTTAAGATTACCTTAAGTAATGTCCCAAGACGATCTTAAATATAAAATCTGACTATGAATACAGGCAGTGAGAAACCTGAATATTAATTTGATAGATTTTAGTTATTTTAGCGATTTCAGCGATTTATTTCCATCGCAGGAGCACCGCAAATAAATGGACATTGTTGTGTAGTTTACATCCACTTCTTCAGAGGGCAGTAGTGCGCGACGGCATTTTGCGGTTACAGGAAAAAGGCCTTTACGTCCTCTCTCAGATTTCTTTCTGTCGGGACATTGCGGATTCAAACATTTTAGAGAACGATTTTACTATGAAAAAATGAAAGAAAATGTTTCTTATGTACTGTAAAAAAGGTTTCCCTTTAAAAAGAAGGTTTCAACTTATACCTTTCTTGAATGTTCGGAAAGTCAGCTGACAGAGATAAATTTCTGATATCATTTGCGTACCATCTGAAGGCAACTGTAATTTCTATCATCTAATGTTAATAAAATATCAGAGTAATAAACACGGCTGAAAGAGAGATGTAAATCTCTTTTCTAAATTTCTGTGCGATTTAACATATGCCATGTAATTTGCAAATAGACAATAAAGTTGACAATTGATGAAGAAGATCCTGTCCTCCATATTCCTTCCATATTCCATATAAAGTATAAAAAACTATATTTATTTATTGTATCGATAATAAAGAGTTGTGATGCAATTAAAATTTGTTCGTATTAATGAAAAATTGTATTATGCACTTATTATGGTAAAAATTTATTTTGTGTTAGCAAAAAATACTTAAAATGATAATACGATTATGTCATTGCCGTAATAGCAATTTATTAGTTAAATTAGATGGAGATCGAGATTAGGTTAGATTTCAAAATTGTACAAAATACCTAAATTAAAATAATTTTTAGATGCATTAATATATAACCGAAAAAAAGAGATTTATTAAATAACTAACATAATTAAAATTATATATATATCACAAGATTTTTTTATATAATCGAATCATGTTAAGCAGAAATATATAATCAAATATTGTTTTCATTTATAAGACATATGTAAAAAAGTTTACGCGATTTGCAAAATGAAAAATCAACTAGGAGTAGCAAAAGATGTTACAATAATAAATTCAGTATTAATATTTTAAATAAATAATGGAATAGGTAACTTAATTAATATAAAGTTATAAATATATGTATTGCAAATATATATTTTTTTTAAATGGATAATTTATGTACATATACATAATGTTAAATGCTATAATTATCATACGTGTATAACATCATGTATTTAAAAAGAAATTTGAATCAACTACAAATAAATAATGCATAATATAATATTAATATTATAATTTTATAAAGCGAAATGATCAATTTTAGAAAAATATCGGAATTGAATAGGCAAATTATATATAATAGAAGAATCGAAAAATATAGAATGGTTAGAAAACGAGTTATGCTCGATGAGTATGTCTTCTATTCAATACTTAATACTGATATTCCTATGGAATTAGGAGTGGCAGCAAGTATGGTAAGAATTAAAAATAAAATAGTTATTAAAGCATTTTAACCACTTAATACCAAGTGCAAATATAATAATTTTAAGTGTTTATTGGATGTCTATTTTTAATATCACATATATGTGTTTTAAAATAAATTAAAAAACAATAATATAATATACGGACAATGAGAGCGTTACACAGCGCGATAATTGGTGCGCAATTTATACAATAGTCTAATAATATTCACATAATATATATATTAAAAATGTACAGTGACTGTCGATATCAGCTTATTTGTCGACACCCAGTGAGAAATGACAATGGAATCGACGTCAAATCGACGTCGAATTGACATCGATTCCATTGTCATTTCTCACTGGGCAGTCACTGTACATTTTTAATATATATATTATGTGAATATTATTAGGCTATTGTATAAATTGCGCACCAATTACCGCGCTGTGTAACGCTCTCATTGTCCGTACATTAAAGTATTGTTTTTTAATTTCGAGAGCCCGATTAGTATTTAATTTTGATTTTAAAATAAATTGTTTAATAATAAGAAATTAATCGAGTTTTAATATACATTTTATATTTTTGTAGATAACACGTGGAATACTTGGACTTCATAATAAATTAGCAACCGATCGAGCAAAGAATCCCTATGTTGTTCAATGGCAGAATTCCGGGTAATGAATACAAAGTTTCTGTTTTCTTATTAATCTTGTTTTAGTAAATATTTAATATAAAATTTCTTCAAATTTTTTATTTAAGGGGATCCTAAAGCCGTCTGTATTACCAATTAAATCGTAATTTTTGTATAATAAACTTTTTCTTGTATAATACTTTTTTTCTTTCACAGATTCGAAAATCTTTTTCCAGGATCAAAATATACACATTAATACGTGTTTGTGAGGTGGAGTTAATGCCGAGAACGATAAAAAATTTTTCTTAAGATTTCAATTTCGAAATATTTGTCGTTCTCGGCATAAATTCTACCTCACTAACACGTATTAATGTGTATACTGTAATCCTGGAAAAGGATTTTCGAAAGAGAAGAGAGAGAGAGAGAGAGAGAATCTGTGAAAGAGAAAAAAGTATTTATTATACAAAAATTATGATTTAATCGGTAATACAGACGAGGTCAGACAACAACAACAGACTTGTGGTACACATTTACAAACTGCAGAGTATTTATGGCATATTATTATTATTATTTTATGACAAATTGGCAAAGACACTCTCTTTGCTATTGTCTTCTAAGAAGTAATGATTTTAAATCATTAAAATCATCTGGTATGTGTTGTGAGTGGATTTGAACCCGGATCTATGGCATAGAAAGCAACTCACAACTCTCTATGCCATGATTGCCACAACGATTTTAGGATCCCCTTTATCAAATTTCTTTAAATTTTAAGATGTGTGATTTTTTAACATGTAAAGTATTATAGATGCGAATATCATTTGTATTTTTTAATTATGTAGGGAAAATAATTGTTTTGCAAGGATACGACCATAAACATTTAAAATATCTCGAGAATGAAGCGAAGTTCGCAGCTCTCGGTACTCATGCTATTTATCATCGATGGTATCACAATCGAATAATGCTAGTGCTATCGGTATTTGGACGAAAAGAAGAAATTGAAGATATCTTTGACGGACTCTCGTATTTACGATAGCGATTTAAACAAACAGTTTTTAAATAATCAACAGTTTTAAGTAATCAATTAAAGCTATTTTTTTATTTATAATTTTTCCAATGCACTAGTTGCGATGTATCTCATGTATCAAAAACGGTACTCACGCAGTTAAATTAGAATTAAACGTAATGTCAATATATTTTTACACACGAAAATACTTCCAACGTTGTTACACCTCATTTATTATTATATTCTTTCATATCGATAGCTAATAGGGAAGAGAATATAATTATTAGCTAAAGCTACGTAAAAGTTATATTTGCAAAAATAATTTAAATTTAATAGAATTCTTCTAATCTTAATCATTCTATATAAAGGAGTTATTCCCACGAATATAAAGAAGAGAGTTCCTCAGAGAATTAAGAGAGAACGAACGAGAATTAAACAAAAATAATATCAATTATTATATTTTTACACATGAAAATACTCCCAACGCTGTTGTGTATCTCGTTCGTTATCATATCTTTCCACATCGATAGCTGCTACTTCATAGAGAAGAGAGTATACATATATTAGAGAGAGATACGTAAAGTTATATATTTACGTAAATAGTTAAAATTTATTAATTTATTGAATTTATATATAATCTTATTTATCCTATATAAAGAAATTATTTTCACGAATATGAGGAGGATCGAAATTCCTCACATGAGAGGAAAAACGGCCGAGAATTAAATATCATTATATTTTTATATACGAAAATACTTCCATTACTGTCATATCTCGTCCATTATTATATTTTTCCACATGGATAGTTAATACCTGATAAAGGAGATACTATAATTATTACTAAAGCTACATAAAAATTATATTATCAATTAAAATAGTTTATATTTAATAGAATTTATATAATCTTACTTATTCTATTCAAAAAAGTTATGTTTCCACGAATATAAAGAGGAAAATTCCTCATGAGAAAAGAAAACGGTCGAGAATTATGTGTGTGAATCGAGGGGATAACCACTCTTGAATTCCACAATTTGTCAGAAGTCTGATGAATTCCGGTGAAGTCTTGAAGTCCGAAATCCAACACCTATTTTTTGAGTGGTTACCCTCTCCGTGTGAACATATTATTTTTACATACGAAAACACTTCTAAAATACTGTTACATCTCGTTCATTACATCATACATCATATTCTTCCACATCGATAGTTGATAGAGAAGAGAATATGTATAGAGCTACGTAAAACTTACGTTTACAAAAATGATTTAAATTTAAGAGAATTTATATTTTAATTATTCTATATAAAGGAGTAATTATCACGAATATGAAGAGAGAGAAATATATTCCTCTCGTATTAAAAGAGAGAACAGCCGGTAAATAGAGAGTGTACCGATCGTGTCCTAGAAAGAACGGTAATATCTGACTCGCAGAGGGTTTGGCGAGTATCGCCGTCCTAGAAGCGCGTCACGTATACTCGGCGAGCGAGCGATGAAGGAAGTAAAGGACGTGTTAAAGCGCAAAAGGTTGCGAAGCGAAAGAGAGGCAGGCGCCACGCCCGCCCCACCATGCTACAGATCTGATCGCAGGGGGCGAGGGGGTGGGGTGTGTCGGGGGAAGAACGACTGGCAGCGGTCGGCGCAGCCGCCCGCCGCGTTTTATGCAACCAGTCTTGCTTCGGAGCGAGCGAGAATTCACTGCCCCGTTCTTTGATAGACGGGATAACGCGTGCAGTGTCATCGTTATTGTCCGCCGTCTCCTCCGCCCGTGCGTCTCGTGCGTACGTTAACGACTCCTCGTAACGTGCGTAACCCGCGGCTCTCCCGACAAAGGGATACGCACCGTAACGCACCGAACTTGAAACGAAATCCGGTACCCCGCTGTGCTTTTGAGGCAGGTCACGACGGTGCCTATCTATCTACGAGCCTGGCGTATAATATCGTATCGCTACCGTCTGTTTTCCCGTGCGCGCTGACATTGCCGGCAAGGCAAGGCAAGGCAAGGCAAGGCAGAGCGAGACGAGGCGAGGCGAGACGAGCGAGAACGAGCCAGCGAGCTGAGAGCGCGGCACGAAAGGTGACAAGGCGGGTGTCGGCGGTGTGTTCGCCCGATATTGTCTCGCTCCGCGCAGAGCTGTGCGCCACACGTACGAATCACGATCGGGGCACCCCTGCAGTGGTACAGTGTTGGCTCGTGTCCGCCGACGGAGTGTCAGTGCGACGGCGGTCGGTGGTGTGCTGACACACGGGTGCATTATCCGCGGCTGTGTGTGCGTGTGCATATGTGCGTGACGTGTGCGTAAAAGCGAGAGAGGCCGAGCGACGGGTCGGCGGTGAACGTGCAAGAGAGAGGGACGGGCGCGACGGCGATGCGGCCGTGAATCCTCGATACGTGGCTGCGTTCACGCCGCGTGTACTCCACACGACACGGATACAACGACAACAACGACAACGACGACGAGGACGACGAAGACGTCGACGACGGCGGCGACGACGATAACGACGACGTCGATCACGACGACAACGACAACGACGTTGTTGGTTAGGAAACTACGACCGAAGCGGCAGAAAAAGGCGCGTACTTATAAAAGGCGCTCCGAATTATCACGCATTCACGTAACCGCGACGCGTCACCTGACGCGTGCAGGTTCCTAGCTCGGTCGTCTCCTTCGACCTCCTCCTCTTCCTCGTCGTCACTATGGCGGACGACGAGGTTCTCTTCGACGATGTTTACGAGCTCTGCGAGATTATCGGCAAGTGAGTAATGAGAATCACCAGGCAGGGTGAGAATGTGTGAGAGAGAGAGAGAGAGAGAGAGAGAGAGAGAGAGAGAGAGAGAGAGAGAGAGCGTACGAATCTGCGAGTCAGGGTGTAAGGAGGTGGTGCGCGAGAGAGAAAGCGCGATGCGATTGGATGAACGTCAGTGGGCGGAGGTTACTTTTGAACGTGTTGGTCGCGTGCGTCTTGTACGTGCATGCGTTCTTCCCGCGGCTGCGCGAATGTGAACCTGCCGAACAGGGAAAATAATGTCCGTATACGCGCACAAAAGATCGCATCGGTGTGACACGGAACGAGTGGGTAACGATGTATAGGATAGGGGTAGGAGGGATGCGAGAGTCAAGTGAGGAAGACGAGTCAGGCGTCGTGTGTGTGCAAGTACCGCAAGTTCCTTCCGTTTGCCTCCCGTTTCCACCTTCGTCGAATTCCATCCGGTAATCCGACCCGTCACGCATGCTTACGGCCCGAATAAAATTGTATCATTTTTCTTGCTCATTCCTGTGCCGCGATACAGATAAATAAGGTACGCTTTACTCGTAATTTGTTACCCGTCAATCGATACACCCGAGAATGATGTACCGACATCTCGTTAAGTAATAATGGCTTTCGTAAACGTCTGCTCCTTATCGTGAAATTAAATTTTGAAAACTCGAACCGAGTTGTTTGTGAAAAGGATCCTTAAATTCTAGAGAGATAAGAATCAAATGTTTTCTAAATTCCTACACTTTCGATAGACAAGAAAAAAATGTTTTTCAAATTCTAAGAAGATAAGATTCAAATATATTCTAAATAATGTAGATGGCTCGTTTCAATAAAATCTTGACGGTTCTCGTTATCTCTCTTTCAAAATAAACGGTTTACTCGACATATTGACAACATCCCATTTGTCTATCAAGTCTATCTGTCGATAAATCATTATCTGGACCTTTACGTGTTCAAGGTTGACTTTTTCAATTAGCTCAAAAAGCAAGATTACATCTCCGAAAAAACATGCAGAAATGTTAAAACGTTAAAAGATCTAATAAAGATATTTAAAGCTAAAACATTTTGAAAATTCTTGATTTTTTTCAAAATTTGTATATGATAATATAAATGTCTATCATTTCTATTCAGGAATCTAAGTTGAAATTTTGAAAGAAATTCATAAAAAGATTATATTCGGATTGATATAAAAAAAATATAGGAAAATAGCCATAATTTTTTACAAAGGAATTTTTATTTATTTACGAAAATTTTTCTGAACGATTAATGAACCAAACATAAATACATTATTTACAATTTTAACCAATATATATTGATGTCGAACAAAAATTAAATTTTTTTTAAGAAATACAGTAACTATTAACATAGAAAAATGAATTCGTAATGATGTATTTCTACACCCAAAAAAAAAAAAAATATTCTGCCGTTAAGCGGGAAATTCCTCTTAGCATTTCCTCTAAGCAAAAAATCTTGCATTAATCTTACATTAATCAGGTGCGTGTATTTATAACATGTATTCATCTATAAAAATGAAGACATATGATCGAAAATAAATTCCTTTATAAAAAATTCTATTATAATAATTTGAATAGCCTTTTGAAATAAAAGGATACTCAAAATACTAGCGACACGCTTACTTGTTAGAAGAGGTTTGTCATTTACGTGCTACAGTAGCACTCGTGCATGTCAGTACATGCAAGACATTCTTTTAGTATTGAGAGGATCGCAATCCTAAATCCAGTACTTTAGGGTTATACGAAATTCCTTTATTTTGTAAAGTATCCTCTTGGGGTCATATATAAATGGAAAATCCTCTGACATTAACACGGAACTGCTAAATGGCAGAATATTTTTTTTGGGTGTATTAATGGAAAATTTACACAAAGATTTAATTGAAGCTTCTAATGCGTAGTTCTCATATTATACTGTTATGTTAGCAACGATCGATTTCGCCGAAACGGTTTATTTAATCTGTTGAAAGACTATAGGTTGAAAAGCAGAGATTGCTGTAACAGAAACGCAATTTCGTTTATATCGAAAGCCAATACTTGATTTATCATTCAATTGGCTAACCTTCATGTCAAAATACTATATGCTACCGGCTGCGACTAAAATATCTGTCACAAAGGCGTAGGTTATTCGACGATCATCGACTTATGACTCAGATTTATTCTCTGCCCGTCTAAACTATTTATAACTTACAATTATAATGCTGCTATAGATGGTAGGCAATTTATTATCTTCGTTTACTTTTTATATATAGCGTTTTTCACTCATTTGTATTTATTTTTATTTATATGTTACATTTTTTTATGTATTATTTCGTGATTCTTCAAAATCAGTATGAGATTTGTAGATATTAATCGGATATCTTACAAATATATTGAAGTATGCATATAAATTAAGCGTAATACTCCTTGAAATTACGTAACTTACTACTAATTAACTTTTATAAATTATTTTATATTTAAATAATTTTATAAGAGTCAATTAGTATTAATAGACTTTTATAAATTATTCAATATTTGAGAGAGGGTGACGTGAAATATCATCCTCTTTCGAAAGAGGAACATTTATGCATGCCGCGATTTAATATAATTAAAAAGAGAAAGATTAGAGAAATCATCGATTAAACGTACATCTTTGCAGAATTAAAAGATGTTTGCCATACTTGTTAGTGCTTTTATCAGCGTAACGTAACATTAGATAGTCGAATTTTTGTCTAATGCATTATCTTGGTGTTATCAATATATTCTATTTTAAGTTCTGTCCTTGTGTAATAATAGATTTTCTAGTAAATTGAGAATTAACGTTATTATTCGGCACGAACTATTAGTAATATTTTTGCTGAAAACTATTTATGAAGATGTATTCAATCATACGGTATTGTCACACACAGTGTTATAATTCATTTAAAGCGGAAATCCTGATAAATTAGCATCACATATTCTGTCTCCATTATGCCCATTGAAGTCCATTATGCCAAACTCGCTAATTAAACCATGTTTATAAATTGATCGATCAGTAGAAAATATACAATAAACAGCTAATCTTTTAATATCGATCAGGAAAATATTTATTTTTCGAAAAATGAATAAATTATAAAATTATTGAGTTTGAAATTATTGAGGCTGATAAATATTAATCAAATGTATGATAATGATTTGTTTTTGTTGTCAAACAAGTTGGGAATTGATCAACTGCATATAACATTAATTTCTTGTTATTTTCAACTGTGTAATTAAGTAGAAACGCTTTGTCGCGTAACAATTGGTGCAGAAACATTTCAATAGGGACAGTTTGAAGAGATCATCCTACATACATATGCCTACATATGGATCTCGTCAATTAAATTCAGCATGAGGTTATCGAGAAGTGGCGCATTCTTCGTTCGTTACAGTTAATTGAATTCGCACAGCCGACGATTCTGCGTCAATTGAACTTAAATGCTGTAAGCTATAGTTGGGACAAATGGTTCTTTAAAAGTCGTTCCTTTCAATCGACTATTACACAAATTTTGTTCCCTATTTAAAATATTATGAAGTAAATACGCCCGGAACGATAATGTCTTTTATTATACGTATCTATATATTTTATTTCGTAGCCATTGAATTTAATTCCTCTAACAGTTCTCAACTTTATGACTTTTATAATTGAATTTCCACTCGGCTAAATAAATATTTAGTATGTTTCGTCTTTTTTGTGGAACGTGACAGGCCCATAAAAGACTGTGTACACAACATTTAATTATCTTTTATATTACAGTCGCTGCAAGCTTTGCAATTGAGTTTCTAAATTATATGCATCATGCGAATAATGTATATTATACCTCATAAAAGAGAAAAAATACGTAAAAGCTAAATAAAAATGTACAAACAGCTAAAAACACGGAGATAAAATTATTATTAATGTTGCACATTTGTTTCTTTATGGATATTACTAGATAATAAATAAGGATCAGTTGTATCGAGAGCTGTTGTGGAAATGGAAACGGACTTATCGAACAGAAGCCCTCGACACTTTTACCTCGGTGCTCCATCGCTTCGCTGGAGAGCGAAAGCACCGAGAAATCCCCAGAATGCTTCGACGGTTTTAAATCTCGATGCGGACATGTACAAGGCGAGATATACGAGGCGGCGTGCTCTGCTTTTACGATTCACGCCCTACTTTTTATTTGTCACGCAAACTTCCGAAAGGCCCTATGTGTGTTTGCGTTCTTTAAAAGGTAGAATAAACTCTTACTGTGATATTTGTCCTTGAATTTAATTATACGAATCTAATTTTTGAAATAATTTGAAAAGAAGGAAATGGCATTTATATCATATATTTTCAAAAAAATACACTAACGAATATTAAAATATGCTTTTATAGAAGTTTAATACAAATAATAATTTTTTTTTTAATTTGTTTGCTGCACATTTGGTATTTTACTTTTATGTTTGACTTTTACTTTGATATTTAAAAATGTTTACTTAGTATTGAAATATCGTATTTTATTTCAATGTATAATAGAAGTTGTTGTAATAAATAAATGTGTCATTCGATGCATCTCAAAATAAATTTTTTTTTATTTTATAGAGTATATAGAGTACGTTCTATATCTTTTTTTTGTTATAAAAATATTGGATATTTAAGTTAGAGTTTAAAATATTTTTATTATCGTAACTCTGCTTTGAGATATAATAATAAAAGATAATGATTTTATTTAATACATTATTTATTCATCGTAAAGATATATAATGAGATAGCATTTTCTGTGATTATTAATAAAGCAACTTTAATATATTACATAGATATAAACGCATTATATAAATATATAAAATATGCATATACGTGGAATGATTTTCTACAAATATTTTGTATAAATATTTTCGATAAGCATTATATTATATTTAATATTTTCCAATAACATAATATTCTAATGAAATTCTGATTTAAAGAAAAAATCCACGAGGAAAAAAAACTTTTCTCTTATTCAAACGTGCTCACTATTCACGTTTCTCTTTGCGAGTCATATCTTTTCTGCGAGGAACAAGTCTGTAAAATTGTGTCACAGATAATCGCTTCAAATTTTTAACCTTTTGAAATAAATTCTATTTTATGCCTTGGTGATAAAGCTTGTCTTGAATTTACACAAAGCGCGTGATATGTCAACATACAAGGTTCTTGCTTTAAAGCGTGATAATAATGTCTTTAGAGGAACTTATTTAAATAAAAATTCCTGCGTGACTGACTTTTGTCTATATATCATATCGTAATAATTCATTTGTATAATTTTCAAAACATTATTTTGATATATTTTAATATTTGATCAACTGATATGGATCATTGTGGTTCAGTATAGTTTATTTCGCTCCGATTTCGTCGGATTTTCTATTAAAAACTGAATTAATTTATTGGATATTGATATCTTTTTATTTATATAACATTGAGTATGTATAATCAATATTCAATATTTTTTTGATAAATATTACTGTTTGGCGATCATAAAAAAATATTGCTGCAAATAAACAAAATTAGATAAATATATAATTAATGTCTATATTATATAAATATAAATGCATTTTCGAAAACATATTATTCAAAAAGTTGCTAACATCTGCATTAAATGTTATGAACGGATGTTGCCTTCCTGTTATCGACACCTCGCTCGTATCGAAGATAAAGTATCTGCTTAGTATGTTCAGTGAAGTATCGTTACACTTTGACTATAGAGATATGTGGTTAAACTTTTGTATTAAATATTATTCTATACCGTATAAATAATACAATATTGCAATGTGTTTGTTTCTATTATGTGATATAAACTTCTCGCCTTTTTATTTGTATCATTTTTAACGGATCTATATTTAATTAATTCTAAATATACACTGAATAAAATGTTTTGATATGACGTATAACTATTTATTTGTTGATATATTCATTAAAAAATTGTGTTGTGCTAATCAAATTTTGATTAAAACAACATAATTTTTAAATGAACATAATTTTTAAATGAAAAAGTAAGAAAGTTTTTGTTCATCGCATATCAACAAAATAAATTATTATTACGTATCAAACATTGCTTTCATCGTTAGTATATATATCCATATATAAATTTAGAAACGTCTATCTGTTATTATTCTATAGAATATGAATTTATAAAATTATATTTACTCATGAAACACCCAACGGTTTCATGCTTTCATGCTCTTGATCTATTATTGATTTAATCATAAAGTCTTTGGCTTTTGTACAAAAATCTAAACTTATAAGAAATAATTTATTGCGTATTGATACCCTCTTGACATACTGATGTGCTATACATAAAAGACGGAACTAAGTGATTCACTCGTACGTGTCACATTAGAATATCAATCACATCTAGCAGCGGCACGACGGGCACCGCCTTTCGTAGATCAGCGACGCTGCAGGCATAAGAGATGCCTAACGTGATATTCCGCGGTCTCCAGTCCAGCCACTTGATCCTTTCGCTGATATCTGTGCAGAGATATACGTCGTCTGTGACTAATGTGATGAACGGATCATTGAGCCCCACAAACGCCGTACCATGTTTGCTCAATGGATCGTAGATGACTTTCCAATAGAACTTGGGTGCAGACATGACTGCGCCTTCAGCGTGGAGATATACGGGTTGCTGTTTGTTATGAATGTCTTCCATAGTCATCTGACCATGCACTCCCGTATAAACATCGAAGTCCAGACGGCGACTGGCGGCGAAGCGTCTGACGCTGACCTCCAGGGAATTCCAATTACCAGCGTTAAAAGTCTGCCACTGAGGCGCGGTATTCAAGTACCAAAAGGTTGACCTTTGCTGGGTGCCGTAGACGAAATCCGCTTTGGCTACTATATGTCCGCGGGAAAGAAATTGCAGCGATTTCTTCAATCGTTCTTCAGCTAACTTGGTCGACTTCAGGATTCTGGCGAGGGTATTTAACTGAGTTTCGAATTTGTACAGATGGTCTATATTTATCCCGGGATAAAATTTTCCCGCTAGGAACTTGGACGGTCTGAAACATACAATCATTATTCGTACAAACTATGTTTTTTTTCATTGACTTTGATTAAAAAATCATTTTTTTTTATTATAATATATTTATATATTAAAAAAATTACATTATATATAAGTATGGAAACATAATCATTCTAACGATAAATGGATGACTTTTCTGATTATCCAAATATTAGTACATATTAATAACACAGTAAAAAACATTTTATATTTGTGTTGGAAACAATCTATCTACTCAAGTCTGTTAAAATTTTATGTTGAATTTTTAACACATTTGAGTGTTAATTTAACATGATCTTATTTAAATATTTTGTGTTAAATTGATGTTCAACATTTCTTAGTATCAAATAACACAATTTATGAGTAAATGACAAATAACATAAAAATAATATGTTTTAAAACGTAAAGTCTAAGAATAAAATGTTAACATATCATAAATGTTAATTTTACTGAAAAATATTCTTTCACAATTTATATTTAGAAATTGTTTCAATGTTATATGTATTTATTGTGTTAATTTTTATATATGTATACTATATAATAACTGTGTTACTTTCTAACATATTCATCTTATGTTAAATCAACACAAAAATTTGAGTGGATCATTTGGGAAACGTCAAATGTTAAATTTAACACAAATTTTCCAACTGTGTTATTAATATGAAATTAAATTATTTATATATTTATATATTTAATTTGTTAGAACTTTTCTTAAAATTGTAACAATTATTTCATTCAAAGATCTAACAAAAGGAAAAACCACTAAATAAAGACTCGCTTAGTTATTGCAAGACCTCACCTGGGATAGCCCCTTTGATAACTTTCGATCATTTTCGTCATCTTGAACTTCGTGTAGTACGTTATATATGTCTTCTCGTCGCGGCATAATTCAATAGTGCGGATGAAGGTGCCGCTCACGTTGAAACCAATCTCAATGGGGCTGTGTCTGCCGAAGCAAGGCAACGTGCTCGTATATTCAGCATGGTGCTCGGGATGAGATTTGCAAACTAGAGACGAGATATACTGGTGAACGCCTTTCACGTCAAACACCTTATCTCTTACGCAAACTGCTTCGACCTCGTTGCCCCAACTTCTGTTTTGGAAGTAATTATTTTTCCCTGGACATGCTAGATAAATGGAGTCACCCGCGGATATCCTCAGTGTCCCATTATCGTTATCCGGGTACCAGATGGTCATATTCTTGTCGACCCGTTTTAGGAGCAACGGTTCAGGCTCCTTAAGATCGCCAATTTTGTACTGTACAGATATTGTGCAGCTGATACCTAAAGATCGTTATCATGACGATAAAACAATTTTCATGAACGTTTCACGATAAAATTGTAAAATAAACGAATGGTTTACCAGTGGTAATTGGGCTTGCAATTGCCCAAATGATATAATACGCGAGAAACGGAATAACCACCATGTTTGAATGATTACACATGGTCAACTACAACGCGTTTGTTACTCTTTCGCTTATTTTATACTCGTCGATTAACGGTAAATTCCCGTAAAAGATAATATACATCAGTAAGAGATAATCTCGAACAAAATGTTGATTTGACTATCAGTAGACCTGTAAGATTACAATCACGTTTCCTTCAATAAAAACGCTGTTGAGATGTGAATGCCAGATAAAACTTTTGGATAAAGAGTAGGACAAAAATTAATATCTCTATCAATTTAAGAAATGTCTGTCGTGAAGCAATGCATGCATGAAGCAATATATGCGTATGAACAATGATAAAGTATCATCTTTTCTTCATATTTAGTTTCTTGAGATTTTATACGATCTCAATAAGAGTTAAGAGAAAAAAAAAATTATATCAAAAAGCAATCTACTAGATACCTAATGTTTAATATTTTTTAATTGTTATAATATTATTTATATTACTAAACAAAAATTTTTGTACAACTGAAATTCATAATCTAAAAGTGTTTTATCTGATAAATTATTTTTCTCAAAATTAAAAAATATGAAAAATAATAGAAATTGACTGTCATATTGCTTCTCATCGCATCGAATGCGTTAATATACTGTATACAAAAAGTTATTGCATATTATACAAATTTAACGAAAAAAAAAACAAGAATGAAATATTTAAACTTATAGAAATAATAAATTTTAGACTAAAAATTGGAAAGAGGGACCGAAAAATACTAATTATATTACATGAGAGACATACAACTTGTGAGATTTGTTATATAAAGTTTTAACGTAAAAGGAACAAAAAATTGATTAATCTTTACAAATCTATATCGAAACAATAGAACGTGAATATGTATGTATATGATATATTATGATATTGTTAGCCCTTTTTGAGTAGATTTTAAGAATATAAAAATGTCTCCTTTTACTTAGAATGTATTCAACTAAAAATTATTTTTTAAAGTTTCAAAATATTCGGCATTTATATTATCATAAATAATATGTAACGTTGATCATCAGTTTTACTTTTGCAAAATCTAGCTGCAAGTAATAAGTGACTCGTAATGGTAATACATAGAGAAAGAGAACACGTAATATCCGCACGACAGCGCGGCTTAAGTTTAACAGAGCCATCGAGGTAGACGAGTAACTACAGTATTTATATACTGCGTTTCGGTTAGCCAGTAGCATATGTGATTTGTACGTGTTGATAAGAGTAACTACAGAGAAATTGTGTATGGAGTAAGAGCGACTAAATAGTCTGATGAGGGTTCTCGACAAAAGGGAGTATTTCAGCGGGTTAAACGAGCCTTTCTGAACGCTACTGTTCTAGCTGGAAACGTTATTTATTCCTGACTTTCACTAACAATCCTATTTAGCGGTTTCAATTTCCCATCCCTCTCTTTTCCCTATAGTTGGGCACAGCTATTACATCTACGTGCCTCCAATACCGCGAAAATGAACGAGGTATAGAGATAGAATGTTAATGTCGAGCAAACGTATATCTTGATGATATAGTCTGGCATCGAATACAGCTTCTGCATCCGTAAACAAGTATCCGACATCCAATTATGATAGATCTGAAACTCTTCGAAGAGAAAAGTTTAATTCTGATTGTTTATTAATCGAATATTTAGAAACTTATTATATATTTATATTAATGTTCGCGATTTATTTCGAATAAAAGATACTGTAGAAAAATAATCATGATTACATATGATTACAAAATGGATTATAAGATATAGATATAAAATATAAAATGTGTGCGCTGTTTTATGACACACACACACTATATAAAAATCTTACTAATAAATATTTATTTCTGAAAATAAATTAATTATAAGAAGTTAAAGATATAAAGGAAAAATATTGATATTTTTTATTTCCGATATTTTATTTCACAGTATAAGTCGTGCATACTTGATGGTACAACGTACAAATTTCTTGATTAATGAACTTATAGATTATAAATTAGTAATTTGAATGCAACATTTTAATCAAATTATGTTCAATGATGTTATGTTCAGTTAAGTTATGGCTCCAATGTGAGCACCATGCTATCCTAACAGATTTACCTAAGAGCTTAAGCGTATAACGATTTGATATCGTAATTACCGTTTTGGAAAGCAGAATTCTACATGAAACTTGAGCGTTTGTATCAGTGATGCGCATCCTTCAATGTAACTTGTCAACGACAAAAGCCAAAGTTCAATTACGACCGATTTGAAGTTTAATTTACAATGTCCAGGAGGTTAAATAGAACCATATTTGATGATGCAGTGAGAACTAGTACACTAATAATCTGTACCTATGAATGCTCTTTGAATGTAGTTTATTTTTATACATAATATCGAATTAATTTAATTAAAAAGATATTTAGAGAAATTTTTGTAAAAGTCTTGATGACAACTCAATCCGTCATTTGCGTTTACCTCATTATGCAGATTATTAAAAGAATTGTTAAGAATATAAAGTCATATATGGCGTATCTATCTAAATATATGTATGTAGAAATAGAAAAAAAGAAATCTTGCATATGAATTCCTTTTCAAGCGGAAAATTGATTTTGAATATAGGTCGCAGTAATGTTTGACCTCTTCTGGAAACTGACACGAGAAGTCAATAGCTTTTCATAAAAGGCGGATTACGCTTTCGTGCGAATTGCTTTATGAAGACCTTAAGGCACTCAAGAGCCGTCTTGCAAGAGAGCTTTTAACAACGAAAAGCGGAGGATGATGTATTTAGTAACTCGTTCGCGAGTATACCGGAGATGACGACCTATACATATATGTGCATAGGATTTACATAAGCATGTTTTTAAAAGACTGTATTACGTTTTTTATTTTATCTTAAGATTGCATAAAAAAATACAATAAATTGAATACTTTTGAAATGCATAATATACATCCATAATAATATAATTATCTTTATTAAAAAAATATGAATATAAACATGCAAATGCAAAATGAAAAATTTTTTTTTATATGACATTATTATTTCATCTTGCGTTAAAAATAGTTTATAGCTGAACATAAATATTTAATTTTTGATGACTTTGAGTGGAAACTTCATAAATTTCTTTCTATTATTATATGTAGATACATCATTACATTAAAAACAAAAAAAAACTTAAAAGGATGATAAATATAATACGTTCACGCTATCGACACGAACAAATTATTTCAAACATATAATAATTCATTTTTATTTATTTTATAATTTTTATTATAAATGACACTATAATTATTCGTTAAATTATTGATTATAACATTTTTATTAAATGTGTTCGTTATTATATATTACGATTCATTATTATGAGAACATACAGAATATTTAAAATATTAATATAATATTAATAGAAAAGTTATTATTAATAATTTGATAATAATAAAATAAATTTACAAAATGAAAAATTAATTTATGACATGCTAAATTCTGGCGATTTAATTTTAAAGAATTGTGAAATTAAAAAAATATTAATTACACTAATTATTGCTTCAATAATTATAGTAATTGACTAGTTATTGCCAACTAGTTATTACTCTAATAACAAACATCTCCATATAGCTTGATAATCGAAATGATAAGACTGCACGAAATGAAGGAAATCTAGATCTGAGATACTATTTTTGGCAACAAGTCCTTTGCAGTGTTTTAAGATGCTTATTAGCAATATTAGTATTATTATTAAATTGACAATCAATGTAATTTGCGATATTATTTCTAACAGTTTATGATTATATTTCAAGTCTGACAAATTGAATTGGCGAGTTTACAGAACTGAAAAATGTATTAAAACATATATACATTATCAAGCATCAAAATCTGCTTCGATCAACAATGGATTTTTATTTGATTTATTTTTATTGATCTAATTTTCACTTATAATCTAAAAAATATACTTACATTTTACGAGCAAGTCGCTATTCTTTAAATATTGTCGTTGTATAGACTTCTGAAAATAATAGCCCATTTATATCGACCGATTACGTAATAAAAAATAATATAGCTATTTGAACAACGAAACAAAAATAATACAGAAAGAACATTGAAAATGCAGCGTTTCAAAATAAACAAAGCGTACTATGCAAGTATAAACGAAATACAAACGCGATTTATTTCACTATTTGAACAATTTGTATGTACATATGTTAGATATGAGGTATCATTATCATGCAAACCGCAAGGATAGATGCTTGCGTGAAATGCTATACGCATGACATTCTCCATTGTGGGTTTTCACGAATTCCATGAATGCATGCGTGGTTATCATTCGATGGATAACCGAGACCACTATCGAGTTTAACCCTTAAGTACAGAACTGATCATATGCTCTACTCACACACGCACATGCACAGGCGTCTCTCTCACACAGATTACCTTCTTTATGCGATATATCCAGTATATAACATCAATATCTAGAAATTCTATCTATCAATAACCGTATATGCGTGTGCGTGTTTTCCTGTGTGTGTATGATGTGTTTTACTCTGTGCGTATACCGTGTGTCGCTGTATGATTTAAAAATAAACATCCAGATATTTTAAATATAAACATGAAGTATTTCGTTCTTGTTGCTTCTAATCTATTGGTAATTGGAAATGATATTGAATGCTTTTATTTGAAGCTATTGGTATTTGTCGCGATATTCAGTTATTTTTATATCAAATCTATGAAAAGAAATAAATCGGTAAAGATAGCGGCTGTCAGCTATTTTTCTTTAACAGTGTAGCTATCAATGCTTTTAAGAAATAATTATACTTTATTGAAATAACGTTATTGTTTGTCTTATAAGGAAAGTAAGTACAATGTATAAAATATAAAAGCGTTTTAAATTTAGCAACGAAAATTTATATATCTTTATTAATACTACAAACATCTTATTATATCAAAATTATGAATTTATATTAGAATTATTTCCAAAACATTTTAATTTTTTTTGATTTTACAAGATTTCAACATTTCAACGAACTATGACCTTATTGATTATATTGACATTTCCCTCTTTTCTAGATTTTCTTATATTAATGTAAAAAGCCCTGTAAAATTTACATGTAGATATAAAATGTGCAGATGCAAAATTAGTATATGCATGCGTAAGAAAAATGGAGAGTCACAGCGCACGCGACATTTAAAAATGGCGTTAGGTCACCGGAAGGACGTAACCTTGGTCTATAAAGTGATGTCAAAGAAATCTCAAGATATTAATCCTTTAATACCGGAACTTCATTTTACAATGTCCTCAAACTTCGATATTCGTTGAAATTTGTTAATATATTCAAATACACAATTTTTATAGTTATTTTATACTTATATTTATAATATTTTATTTTTATATCTATATTTTAATTTTAATTGATTCTGAAATTACATTTTGTAAACGAAAAAGTAAATTAAAATTTACTAACTATTTAAAGAATTAAGATCTCTATTATTTAATTATGCGCGGCATTACGAAAAATTGGAAACATATAGAAAACTTTTTCGAATAAAATCCGTTAGTCTTTTCAAGTACATTTTGCAGTTAAATATTAAGTATTTAGTAGTTTATGTTTATTGGAGTAAGCTTTTTATCCGATTTCCTAGTTATCAGACAATGTATGCATAATTCGTACTTAACAATCATGCCGCGAGTATAATTATTATTGTTGACGTCTCGCCCGCATTGTTGCAGAGGACCATTCAGCGTCGTTCGGAAATGCATTCACCGTCACACCGGGCAAATTTTTGCCGTAAAAATCGTCGATGTGGCGAAATTCACCTCTAGTCCTGGGCTCAGTACTGCGGGTGAGTACATATTGTATAAGGATGACGTAGATATATATACACAAAGAAGATAAAGAAATATCCGGAGGTGTCTTTTCCCGATTTCGAGTTTCTGATATTTGAGAAGCTTAATAAAAAGCGCAGATTTTTCATGCATTATACATAATGTACATTTAAACATCGAGCAGTCAGAAGTTGATAAATATATTTAATAAAATATTTCTCCGAAACTTTAAAATATCAGATAAAATATTTTCGAGAAACAAGAGTATAGATATTTTTGTAACATTAAGAGATCATTTTGAGATTCATGTCCTTTGTAATCTGTGATCAATAATGAAGTGCTTTAATTTGGCACATTTTAATTTGGAAGTGCTTTAATTAGTAACATCACTTTTATATATTTTGCAATTCCTGTAATATTCGGATAGGGATAAATAAAGTGATTTAAATTTTACTGGGCTATTTTTCCATTATACAAAGAGTCCATTACACAAAATAGTCTCTCAGTTTTACTTTCTTTATTCAAATAAAGGAAAGACCACTTCTATCGGTTTGTAAATACCCTTCCATTAATTTTCACCATGTTTTCGAAACAAGGCCTATACTTCCCTATCCGTCCACCTACTGACAACGTACGCTGCCTTCCCCAATGCTGCCGACTGACTAAACATAGGTTCGAGTTGTGAACCGACGTGAAAGCCATTGTGCAATTGAATGGAAAGGCGGACCATTGTCGCCGCGCACATTTTTCGGGGATTTAACTCAACGTACCAGTCGACAGGTCTAGATGAAATATACGAGAAGAACGCATTGTTTAAAAACCAGTTTTTTCTAATAAAGCGCCTTTTTTCCGGAAATGAGAGTAATATTTAATTTTTGCTGATAGCATGAAACTGGTGAATCAGTTGTGAACATACTATGAGCACACATGTGAACATACTATAGCTGTGTGAGGAGAGAAAACGACTTTTTTCATATAATTTCTAAATTCCCTACGGCATTACTGCAATAAGTCAGAAAAAAGAGAACTAAAAACCTCCCATAAGTATATCATATGTATTAATAATGAGACAGATGTTCATTTAAGGTACCATATGGAATCTCTTTAGGATTATATGGACCTCACGTGGAAATATCCGGAAACATATGCGAACAGAGTATATCTCGTTCCTATTCATGAAACATAACTTTATGTATGAAGTAAGACATTCATTTCGCTAGATGTCGTAAAATATTAGTTTTCTTGTTCACTCTTCGTTATTATTTTTCTTTCTCATTTCCATTATACGTATTACTTGATCAAAGTTAAGATTAAATATTTTAATATTTTAATTATTTGACATTATATTTTTTGCTAAATTATGTTTACTAATAACAATATGTTAAAATTTTTTAATTAGAAATTAAACCGTGTTACCGAACTAATTTGCAAATGGAAAGTACAATTTTATTCTTTAGCTTTAGATAAAGTTTATATTAATGAGATTTTAATTTAGTACTTATTTGCAAAGATATTTAATTACGAAGTTGTAAAATAGCTGCATGTATAATTGAGTGATAAGTTTTATAAGAGTTCATATTGCTGTTTTTATTAGTTGAAGAATTTATCAATGAAAGATTCATTGATAAGTTTCGTTATTCTTTATATTTATGTGCATCAAACTTTTATAAAAATTTACTAATTAATTTGAAATTAATTAACACTTACTTTTATAGGAATGTGTAAAATTGTAAAAGAAATATAATTTGTTAAAGAATTTTTATGTTGTTTTACAAGCTCGCACACTGAATGTTTTAATGTTATTAAATAAGTCTTTGTTTAAAATTATCGTAAATAGTTTTTTATATTTTTTTATTATACAATTTTTTTTAACACGACTAAAAGATATAAACTATTCCGTTATTGCAGTCGATTTTCGTAGTTTTGCTGTTCGTAACTTTGACTACAGATTCCATTGTAGTTGAATGCAGATACAGTATCGAAATTGACTTTAATAAAAACTGGGAAACGAAGTTTTTTCGCATTCAATCCAGATTCAGTATCTATAGTTTCGTTTAACTAGAATAAGATTAAAATTATCTATTCTGATTTTATAGGCATCTATATACAAAGTATTTATTTTCTTTAGATTTTTTGATATAAATAGATTGTAATAGAAAATTTAAATAATTTTATACATTCGTAATGTAATATAATTTGTATAATAATATTAATTTCTTATTTAAGTTGACAATATTGAAATTTCAGTTACACAATACACACACGTATGCATTTTGCAAATAAATAATAATAAATAATGTTTTTATTAGAAAATTTTTTGACATTATTTCTTGTCGTAAATTTCTAAAAATCTTAAATTTTTTAACATTTTTATAACAAAGGGGATTGCGTTAAGAACCTCTCCAGTAAAGCAAAATTTGTTTAAAACAATTTGAACCATGTTTAGTCAGTTTTAATCTCCATCGTGTATAATGCGTGAATGCCGTCTGCTGAGTTAAATCTACGTTTCGTATGTTTTAGATTTGAAACGGGAAGCTACAATATGCCATATGTTGAAACATCCACATATTGTAGAACTGCTGGAAACTTACAGTTCCGAGGGCATGTTATACATGGTATTTGAATAGTAAGTATGCAAGAACGAATATATTTTATATTTTGAGAAACATATTTCTTTATTTAGCTCATCAACAAATTTAATTGTAATTTGACAAAAATAAATCGCGATAGAAACAAACTTATTCTACTTAATGTGCAACATTTATCTAATTACAATATTTTATCTAACAATAAGTTAGATACAATAACCTCTAGTCTTACAAAATTAAAACTGTAAAAAATAACTATAGCATAAACTATTATAATTATATTCTTTCAATC
Organism: Mycetomoellerius zeteki; assembly: GCF_001594055.1. Lineage (NCBI taxonomy): Eukaryota > Metazoa > Arthropoda > Insecta > Hymenoptera > Formicidae > Mycetomoellerius > Mycetomoellerius zeteki. Next base: position 3,354,058 of record NW_017257294.1, read on the forward strand.
ATGAACTTTCAATGAGTTTTTTTTAGATATGCAACTTTTCGAAAGGCGTCAATCTCGTCCTTTATATGCCAACAAGTCTACTCTCTCATTTTCCTGGCGTAATTACTACCTTCAGGCTAATGAAACGTTATGCTCGTAACATATGAAATGGAAAAGCATTACGTTTGTCGAAAATGAGAGACTCGGCAAAATAAATACGTGACATTTCCTTAACGGCTCTATCTTTACTCAGGAAAAGCACGTTTTCCATTTAGTTGTTTGCTATCTATTATAACGTTCTACTATAGTTCGCTATAATTGGATACACACATCCGAGGTGCTCTCGAAATAATCTACGCTATCGGATAAGATAGCTATGGTTTTTAATAGACTCGGTGCTCAAGGCGTTTTTAACGAGACTATTTAAATAATATGACACTCAACCACACTTCATTATTTCTTTTAGTTTAATGGGATATTATTTATGTCATAAAAAAAATTCTTATTCAATGACAACATTATCAATATGACACGATTAGATGTACAAATATTATTTTAATCTATAATTTTCTGTGAATTAGTTAAGTAGATAAATAAGTATCAATGAAATAATTTAAAAATGATTCATGAATAATTAAAATAAATAGGAATTATAGAACAAGAGAAATATTCAAATTAAAACAGATCCATTTACCGTATCACCGGATATTCCTATTTCAATATTCCATTTCTCTTTCAGTATGGACGGCTCTGATTTATGCTTCGAGGTCGTAAGACGAGCAACTTCTGGATTCGTATACAGTGAAGCAGTTGCAAGGTAAGAAATTCATTATATCTGTCATCGCGCGATGAGCACACTGCGCGAACGTCGCGAATCCACAGCAGACAGTATATCCATTTAAACATTATCCGCTAAAGCTGAGACATCGTTTACTTTGGATGTAGTACGATACGCCGGCATTATGTCGCATGAATACATAATATTCTGTATTATTCCGTCCTAAAATTTCCAAAAGCTTCAGCCAACAGTGGCTATATTAAATTTATCTTTTATTACTTACATTTTTTCAAAAAAATTAAGACATGTAAAAAATACATATCCGAAAGGTTTACAGAACATTATTCTCGATGAAATACAATTATCGCATAGCATCTAGATTTAATACGTACTCCTACACGATGAAAATTACTCTAATCTGTTTATCAATTTTATTAAGGCGATGCCTTCAAGATGAAAGAAATTTGATAAATTAATTGTTTTCATCGAGTCACTTGGAACTTGGAGTACTGAAACATGATTACCTTTTGTATGTTACTTGATATAATGCAAACGGATTCTCTCTCTCGAGTCTCCCTGGAGCGTAATAAATCTCTGTCTCGATAAATCCTTGACTGCGATCTATTAGATTCGCTATACTCGTTCATGTCACGCTTGAAGTAACAGTAGTCTTCACCTCGAGAGGACCCTATTAAAACTGTTCACAAATATGTCTTATATTTTTGACACTACGAAGAATTATTAGATAATAAGTCACGTTTAATATAGTCTCTCTGATAGAAACTACGAAATGATATCTGATTATAAAAGGAAGATATATACATTGCAAACCGTTTTCACGCATTTAAGTACTTAGCAAATATCTATGTATTCCCCCAGGATCAGATACGATATGTAATCTCGATGATAGAAATTATACACGAAATAATATTTGATCGTAAGAGGAATATATACATTTCAAACTGTTTTTGCATGTTTAAATATACTTAGGAAATATCTATATATTTTCTATATTTAAATGTATAGATATTTTATATCTATATATTTCCCCAGGATCAGATATAAATCCTTTTCAAATCTTTACTTTCTTTTGTCTGAAAAACATGCTTTTCTGTTGTTCGAATTCCTCAGAATCAAAGACTTTATATTAATATTACATATCGGATACACAAACGTTATGGATTCACTGCATGTAGATATCTCACATTACAACGCGCTCAAAAGATCGATCTCAAAGTCTTTGATTGATATGGTGAAAGTGCAACGAATATGGTGTAGTAAATAACTGCATCGTTTTTGTCCGTGCGGTATTTCATATTTTGCATCATCTTCTGGCAATACACTGTGCCATCAATATCTTGTTTTTATTTTAGACCGTATTTCCTTTTTGCATACTTTGTAAAAAAATACTAGTGATAATGTCAAAAGTCAGTTAGAAAGAGTTTTATACTGTATACAACTGTACATGAAAAATGTTACTCCAAAACGTATATTTATCTATTAATTAAATTTAAGTAATATGTTATATATAATAGTATTATTTTATTTAATAACTCAAAATAAACACAATTAAATAACATTGTTAATACAGTTTATTACGTTTACTTGTTTATAACATAAATTCGTAATTTGGATGTGTATTTATATTATTTAGTATCTTGATTCTTTATCGAATGAATTTATTAAAACTTCGTGTCGTAAAAATCACTACACGATGTAACGAGGCATGCCTTAACCGCTGTATTTAAATTCTCAAAAAGAACTGGTTCTCTCTCTGTGTCGCGCGCAAATGCTTCTCCTGTGCGGCCTTTGCTATTGTTCTCGGCTGAGGGCGTACTTTCGTGACGTATTCAGGGAGAGGTATGGTGTTAACGCCGGCACCTAAGAAAACTGCATTTTCTTTTGCAGTCACTACATGCGACAGATCCTCGAAGCATTGCGTTACTGCCATGAGAATGACATTATTCATCGTGACCTGAAGCCGCAGTGCGCCCTCCTGGCTGGCAAGGAAAATTCCGCCCCGGTGAAGCTGCGCGGTTTCGGCGTTGCCGTGCAACTCCCGACCTCGCAATCTAATGGCGTTGGTATGTTCATACCTTCTTCTAATTCACTTATGTTTTCTTTACGCGATCTATTTTACGTGGCGTAGAGATTCACGTCGAAAGTCGTGCGACTTCAGCTCTGGGATGCCCGACCTCCATTATTAATGATTCTCTATCAACTTCCAACAAAGTTCTATATACGTTTGACACATACGACCATTATCACATAAAAATAACTCTATTAGTTTGAAAAATGGCTTTAAGCCAACGTCTATTAAATATACGTACCTTTTAAATTTAGTTAAATCAAAAAAATTCGGAAAAAAGTTGTCGTAAGTAAAGTTTTAATGTTGAAAATTAATTTAGAAGATATTGAGTTTAACGTTTAAGATATCAAACGCGATTAAGAAATAATGACAGTACAGTTTTGATAAAATAATAATGAAGCTTTTAATTTTTATGAATTAATTTTTTATCAGTTTTTAAAATTTTTATTTTTTCAATAAATATTAATTGTCACATATCGAAATTTAATTAAATTTAAACTGCTTGAAAATATTGATTGCATCTGAAAATCTTTTAATTTTTTATAAAAATATCAAATCTGTAATTTCTTACGTAGAGTAGAATTTTATAGATGCTTGAGATTTACTTGCATGTCTTACATTATAATAAAATTTTTTTATTAATGAAAATAACACGAGAGAAGTATTTAATATTATTACTACCATAGTCGAAGGAAGTCAACTTTGTAAAATTAATTTTCGCAAAGTTTGCTTGTACATTTTGAATTAGTTTGCTCAAAATATCTCACCGATAAAAAATATCATTTCGAGAGATTTTTTTGTTATTCCAATATGTTGAAAAGACATATCGATCAAGTCATGGTAACAAAAACATCACTTGAAACATTACTTGAACTGAAGTATAAAATCATCGAGACGTAAAAGAGAATTTACTTAGGCTATGCAAATGCCCCAAACACTTTACGTTTTCCTCTATTCCGTGACATAGTTCACGAGAGCTGACGTCGTGCTGCTTTTAGCGCGACAGCATTAAAATTACTAAATTTTTCATAATATTTTTAAGTGGTGTCGGCGCTAGGCCAGAGGCGAAAATAGGACAACATCGACGTTATTAAGGATGAATAGGGAGGTTAAATTTCGAAATATTCAACTTTTATTGCCTCGTGATTAATAGCTTTCACAGAAAGTAATACGATGGCTTTTCTACAATCATTCATAACAGAACAAAATATTACTTAATAGAACTCTTTACAAATATCACAAATATATATTTAAATGCTACATAAATTGTGATATTTTATAGAAAACATGAATTTAAAGATAAATCTTCTCCAAAATTTCACCTGACCTGGCACCAACATTACTTATATTTAGCAAAATGTGCGCTGACGTAAATTATATTTACGCGTAATATAATTATACGCTTATTCCATCTACAAACTGACTGAGAGGCACTATTCAATGCTCATACATCTATATTATCGAGGCTCATATATCTAGGTATCTATGTCTAGTTTAGTGGTATACACGAAGCGAAATACGTCACCAGATTATACGTTAATTTTCCATTAATTATTTAAACTCTTTCAACGTTAATTGAGTTAAGCTCATGTACATACAAGCGTATGTACATACAATGAATTTTGCGTCACAACAAATTATTCGACACGTTCTTTAAACATGAAAATGCATTTAGGATCCTCAAATTGATGATTAAACTGTTTAATCATATACGTATTTGATAATTTATTAACTGTTTATATTATATAGAAAAATAATTTTTTGAATAATACATTTCTATTCAATACATTTCTATTCAATTTTTTTTTGTTATGTTGAAAAAGCTTTTATGTGTAAAATTAAATATACATAAATAATATATAATTTTGGAATAATACCTTTAAGTTAAGTTAAGTGATTGCATTATGCATACATTCCTACTAAATTATTATTTATAAGTGTTATACCGTTTATATGCATTTAACCTATTTTCGTGTAGCGATCTCTGTCGCTTAATATTTTTTGAAGACTAATGGTCTATAAAAGATCAAGGCTATCTCACAACGGGAACATCGTTAGTCCAAAAATCCAATATTATTACGCCAAAGTGTTAAAAAAATTTATTGATGCAGAGTATCAGTTTTATTTCGTTTTACGAGAAACGTGATAGATTTTGTAAAGTCATTTACGTTTTAATTATCTATTTATATCTACATTTATCATCGAAGAGGTTCACATGTCTCTGTCTAAGAAGTTAATTTTAAATTGCCGACCTGTTGGCATTCAACCGGATTCATTATGACTAGTTCAAACGAGTGTCATTTAGCTGTGCTGCTTCCTTTTCACTTATAGCATTATAAAAGAAGAGTTTTCAAATATTCAGTGGCAAAAGCCAATTGAGTATATCCCTAGAGATGGCATTATTGCCGGGGATGTGTGTCAACGCATCTTTGGATCAAGGTTGATTAAGTTTTTGTGGAATAAATTATAATTTATTATCTCCTGGGAAAAGTTCTTTTTACATGTTACAATGTACGACATCATTGCCGATAAAGATATGATTTAATAAGTCTCACAATGCAGTGCGATAGTAATATTAACGGTCGAATGTGGGCAAAAAATCTATAAAAAGTGCATTGAATATTGCCTCCTCAGAGTTTGTAATTCAAATTTTTATCTTTTTTCTATTCTTTTTCCTTTTTTTTCGTATCGATACAATGTGTTCCTGGCTCTCATCAAGCGTCACTTCAAAGACACTCGGTGTTTTTGTATCGTCTCTCTTTTGAATGCCCTACTCTGCGATTATTGGCTGGCTTGGTCGATGATTGGCAAATCACATTCAAAAAATTTCTCGGTGTTCAATGTGCACAATGCAACAGCTTTTATCGGATTTCTTCCCTACTGACAATCGTGATGCTCTCTTCTCTGATCAGCCGCAATCGATTGATGTCTATGCATTTTTTTTTATAATCTTTCGCTGCTTCGATATCGCATGGTTCCATTTGTAGATGCTCTTGTTGTTAGCGACACTTGTAGATATTCTAGACTGTACTGCTACGTCTTGGACTAATTTTAGACTTCCTTTGCGTGATCAGCGCAATTATTGTTGTCGTGCGTCAAGTGATTTATTTCATTAGTAGCCATGCGATATTAAAGAAGCGTTTTTAATTATGAAGGAAATTAGGAAATCATCTTTCGCCATCCTGCATAATTACGTTATATTAATACTGACAATCGATATCGGAATCGCATTATCGATTTTATAATTGCACCAGCATCGCGTTACATCGTATTGCCGTTAAGAGCTGTTGATAGAACACACGTTATCCGTTGATTTCTTACTATCGTTCTACTTATTTTATACTTAATATTTAATCAAGGTTAATATTTAATCGAAGTTAGAGGTTAATAATAGCATGGCGTTATCAAAAAGGATATAGAACAACACAGTGAATGAATAAATAACGATAAAATAACAGTATTGACATTCTCGTTTGTATTAAAAAAACTTAACACTAAAATATTGCCATAAAAACATATAATGATAACGTTTGTCACTAATATAGTATGACACGTAACACTATATACACCTTTATATGACGAGGCGCAGGATAAAGTGGTTCCCGCCGATCGATAATAGATATAGCGATATTCAATAGCGATAAGAACTTTTGTCGGGGTTAATTGCCCCCTCGTTTCGCTAAGACGTTACGATATTATACCAAGTCAGATATTAATCTCTCCTCCAACTCCCACGGCTGTCGTCTCTGATCTTCCCAGTTCGAAACTAATTTGGCATTCTGTGAGAGTAAACCGACGGCGTTCCAAATACATAGGCCGGAGATTGACTGGAAAACCGTCGTGTAAACTGGGACGCGCAACTTTTTATATACGAGTTTCGCAAAACAAGACAGCGCTCGCCGCTGGGATTACGAGTCGCCTTAAACAAAAAGTTTCCGACAGCGTGATTAAATACACATAGCGTTGCTGCGCGACATCTCTCCCTTAACGCTCCATCATGCTTATTTCTCGCATAGCTGATGTTTCATTCTCGACTCTTTGTGACTTGAATTCGCGCGCGACATCGTGCATGTAGAGAATGATGCGAAAAAAAAAATATATATATAAAGCAAGTATACCGATGAGAGTTTCCCGCGGATTGCATTATGCAGCGACAGCGCGAGAAAATCACGTCGTCTGATTACACCTTGATAACGTGAAATTTGGTTTGAATGAATACAGCATGTTACACGACCGAGTATCGGCAGTGTCTGAGCCCAAAGGGGCAGCTCTACTTGAAGGCCGACAGCGAGGGTAAGCCTGATCTAACCTTTAATCATTACTTCCGCAGGAGCCTTGTCTCATCACGCCACATAAATATATATATATTACACGTACACACTTATCACACCCACACATATTGTATTATGCTACATTTTCACCCATTCCGTGTACTCCTCTATCACTATCACGTCACTGTACTCTAGAAGCTGCCACCGCTTGCTTGCTTGCTTTACGAGTTCGAATATTCACTTTGACTTGGCTAACTCATTAATATATATATATGACTTGGCTAATATTTGACATATTAACATATTAAGTAATACATTACTTAATATTTTAATATGTATATGCACACTCATTTTTTTTCTCGGATGTGTCTGGTTTACAAATTTGTTGAAGAATGTCATTCTCGGATTGTATATAACACATCTTATTGGGCTTCGCTGATATTGTCTTCAGCAATACGTATGTCTGAAGCGGAATTAAGAACATGAATGAGAATGAGAATTTAAATTTTTGTGTTTTATTGAAACAAAAATTAAGAATGATAATTGTGCTATAAGTGTGATATATATTTTTCATATGTTTTTTCTACGCTAGGATGATCACCACAAAATCGTTGGAAGTATAGGCGATTAATCCGAGATTTGTCGTACATTTTACGTAAGATTATAAAACGAACGAATTAAAGCAAGCTATTTGATAGTCTCTATACAGATTTTGTACTAACAGGATCATACGCAGATTTACCGTACAATACAAGTAAACTTATACAAACGTCGCGGAGATATGCCAAGCTCGACATTTTACATACCAATAGACGCACACACACACCACCAGAGAATTGTGTTGATTGAATTATGTTGATCGGCCTGAGGCCAATGGATCTATCTCCTTTGATCCGCGCGAAAGTTTGATTCCCTAAATAAAAGGCAACCTAACAGCCACAGCCAGGTCGGTCTTCCTCCAGCGGCGTTGATGATAAAGAGCATCTTATCATCCGTGAAACCGTCAGTAAATCGCGCACTGCGCGAAATTATCGTGACGATAACAATCCTTCTCCTTTCTCTCTGTGTTCTTTCGATAGGCCTGATCTCTTCGAGCTGCAATTTCCCTTTTGAGGACCTGACCGACGCCGAGGATTCGCTAGTGAGCGACACGGAGGACAATATCGGTATCCACATGCCTGCCACATCTACATAACGTCTGATGATTTACCACAATCGGGGGTAGAAATGAGAAAGTATCGCGTCTGTCTAGAGTATCTCTCTTAAAAGGAGATACTCCTTTCCGCGTCCTTGAATATAACTCCCGGCTTCTTGTACAACGTCACTGTGTCGTAAAATATTATTGAGAACTGTTTCCATCAACGGCAAGGCCAAATGTATACAGGATGTCCTCTATATATTCCTCGCGCATCAACTATATATACATATATTTCAAAAAATATTGCGAATATGAAAGAGAGCGGTATTACTGGTACGAGAGCATTTCGATAAAAATCGACGATGTTATTCGTTTGAGTTCATTTCAAACGATCAGTTTTTATCCAATTTAGATTACCGTTGATACATTGTATGAATTGTTCTCTACGGAGCATCCTGTATATAATGGGAAAGAAAAGATTCACATGGCAAGTGCACGAGTCTGGCGAAACAACAGTAGTATAATTTAGTTGAAAATAGCTCCAAATTCATTTTCATGAGCGAAACGCGCACATGAATGTGTAGCATTTCGTAATTGTCACTATCGATCAGTCTAGTTTCGTGATTATCCTCGTTTGAGGCAATATAGTGGACGTTCTACCCCCCGTGTGGTATCGTTATATTAGTTTGAGAACGTCTGTATAGACACTCAATCTACGTGCGATAGCAGTATTCCTGTGATATTATTGTGCAGGTCGCGTAGTAACAGATATTTGTTGTGCCATCGAGGGGAAGTGAGCGAGAGAACGACTCCTTCCCCTTTTTTCTGTTCCCACCTGCCCCGTCGTCCGCGTGTCTGATTTTGTAATGCGCGAATGACATAAGCTCTGCTTCATCATTGTAGGATTGGGATAAGTCTTTGACAAAATTGAAGGGTTCGTTACGACACGCGTTATTAAATTATTTCATTTCGTTGATACCCTTATAGACATCTAATACTGAAAGACAGTAATTATTTACTTATTTGAAGTATTAAGAGCACTGTTGTTCAGTATTTTTGATATTTAAAGTAAGTAATTAATTACTTTTAGTAATAAATTGGCCAGTATTAAAGTGGCCAGTATTAGATTTCTTAAAGATATTAATACTGCTTTTTAAAATAAAACTAAACGTTAGTCTTTTATATTTTTGGTCTATGTTTATTAGAAATCAAAGCTCTCGGGCCAATTCAATCCGCAGTAGGAAATTCTCTTGAATAAACGTAGCCATTTTTTTTAAAGGAATGTTGAAAATATAGAAATCAAATACGGATATTTCTGCAATAACCTGAATTCGGACAGTGGTCGAATTTATTCTGTGGCTTTCGAGTTCACCCGTAACACGTATCAGTTTCTGATTGAATTTCTCAAATCGACTGCTGTCTCCATATCGCAATCATGAGTATATATTTTGATGGTTAATTATTATTTACTGTGAATAACATGTACGTTAATTATTATATTAATAAGCGTGTGTTGTCCACCTTGGAGAGTACAAAATTATAGGAAAAAAATGTTCTGTTGTAGAAGATAATTAATAATGAACATAAAAATTAGTTAATTTCATTCTACAACACATTAAAATAAATTACATTAAAATAAATTACATAATTCTATATGGATTATTGAGTGTTAAAATTTATACAGTATGTTATATTTATTATTATTGCAATCGGTAAATGCAGTTGCACAACGGTAAATTAATTTTATGTATATTATTGATATAATGTATACATTGTTGACAATGTTGTACAGTTATCCTTTCCGAATGGAAGTTTTTATCATATTTTTGACGGAAATCTTATTCTTGTTTTTTTCTCTCGTACTTGTAATGATTAGATATATTTTGATTAAACGTAACAAACCCTTCAATCGGTTTACCTATTTCTGAGTCTGGTTACGTGAATTACCCGCGTTATTTGGGCCTGTTTATGTCGTTGTTCGTAGCGGTAGACTAGCCTGTGTGTCTGCGTGTGTCTGTCTATTTGTATGCCGCTTTGTGTTTGTCTTTCATCACTTATCGATGACAAATTGAAACTAGTCGTCGCGTCAGAGAATACTATTTTGTTACGAATGTCTGCGAAACGTTTATTTATACCACGAGAAAGGCAAACGTGATAAAATGCAAACGTAACATTTTCCTCGATTGAACATATATTATCGATTGCTAATAAAACCAAAGCAGTTTTAGCTGTACTATACGAACTCCAATTAAAACACAGGAATTTTGGGGGAATTTTTACTATAATATCTTTGTTTACTAAAAATAATACTTCCCATCTCAATAAATCATACGGTCATGATAACTACGTACAATCTGAAATTGATATTTTATGCAATTGTTCTTTTGCATGGTGGCGAGCAATTTGTTATTAAAATATCATATTTCTTAATGAAGAACTTTAGTCATGAATAGCGAAACTCGATAATTCGGAGTGTGCAATGTTACTTACGATATATATAATATATCTACAAAACGCGATATTTTAATCATAAAGTTGCGGAAAAATATGATCTTTTTCTTTTATATATATAACTGAAGATGGTTCCTCAGAGATATGTCAGCATGAGTATATTAAATCAGGGACATTTCGTAGCGTACTTATCTTATCTTATGTATTGATTCTGAGTTTTCCTACTAGGACGAATATTTAATTTAATTAATATTTAATATGAAGAATATTTAATATTCAACTGATACTTGTAAATCTTACATATGCTAAAATATAAGATACAGATTAACTCGCGAGTGGAACGGAAAACCTTGGGAATATATATGAAATTCTCTCAGAGAAGACATTTTGGAGACAGATTTTAGAAGTGATTAATCTAGAGTCGTTTTTATGACGACTCCATTATTGTACATTTTGCACGTATGCTCTTATATAACATGTTCTTTTCGAAATAAATATTCCTGCACTAAATTATACTTGCGTAAAATGCATGTTATTAACTTGTCGCTTCGTTCGTGTAACTAATTACTTTTGTAAAAAAGCGAATAATTAAAATCGTGCAATGACAAGCGGTAGCCAAGCGATAGAACAAGCCGAAATAAAATATTTTTATCGACAGTTATATTTTTATTATCACGTTAGTTTTTTAAAAATTCATCGCTCACACGCGTGTTTCTCATTATTAAATTTACATTCTCAAATCAAATAAATTCTGCATGCTCTTGATGTGAAATTGCATGAAAATTTGTTTCTCTGTGTGTGCATCTCTTTAGCACCTAGTTGTGGCACTGTTAAATATTACATACACACTTTTACGTTTCTATTTCTGAAATATTTCTGATTCTATATTCTGATCTAAATTTACTTTTACTCATTGCTTTCACTGTACATAAGTAACTATAATCAGTTTCCTTCTGCACTGGCACCTTTTATTTTCTTATTTATATTCTACTCAAATATATTATGTTATAAATAAATAACTTCTGTTTTACAGAATTTAATATTAAATATGTCTGTCAATAATTAAAATTATTTATTTAATTTAATGTGTATTACAGAAAAAGGAATGAATTAAAAATTGTTTTTTTTTTATTAAAGTTTAATCTTTATATCAATTATTCTAAAATGTTCTATAATATGCGCGCGCGCGATTATAGTGTTACATTATTTTTGGAAGAGTGTAATCATTCTTTTTATATAATATTAATCGCTCTCAATTATATTATCTTTATCGCAAAATGATGAAGAAGATAAATATCTCATTATATTACAATTTACTTGACACTTTTAATATTTCACACGTCCGAAAACATAATGAAGGAATATATTTTATTTATGATATTTATGTTATGTTTATTTATTTTATCCAACGTAATAATAGAGGATTCGTTTATATAAACGGGTATATAGAAATTAATATATACTTATACAATATTAACACAATATCTCTTTTTCATTACATAAACAAAACATTTAGATGAAATATAGCTAAGAATCCATTCTATAGATAGAATAGTTTATTTATAAATAGAAGTATGTATCACAAACACATAGGATACATAATCTCTAATAGAATATACGTGTAATAAAATAAAATATTAAAATATTTGACAAATTTATGATATATATTGATTGTATATTTAAAATATACATATGAATTTTTTTTTTTAGAAAGAAATCCATCTTTAAAAATGTTAATCTTTATTAATATAATAATTCACATATGTAAAATTACACGATATTCTAATGATAATTTTTCTAATGTTTAACGATATACTCGCGAACGCAATTATGTCGTCTTTGCTTTACAGCCTTAATCATCTCATCTTTTTCCATGTACACTTTTCAATGTGCAGTGACCTACATTTCCTCTCGTGCCGCTTTCTGTGTCATTTACCGATTCTTAATAAATATAGATTGTTGAAAGTAAGCAAGTTAGCACGTTGGTTATCGTCCGTGAACGACGTTTGTGCCTATATCGGAAAATCGGCTACTTTGTGACAGGTGTATTTGTTTTCGAGGAATGCAGTAGCCTTTGTATTTGACGTTCGTTCTTTGTCATTAATTATACTTGATACGTCCAGTCGATCCGACGTTCCCGATAACGATAAAAATGGTTTGGATTCTCTCGCTACGGATAATCGATTTAGAGAGAGAAAGAGAGAGAGAGAAAGAGAAAGAGTATGTATGTATGTATGTGGATGGAGTGGAGTCCGTGTGAGATAGAGCTACCGATTATTTATTGTATATAGTCGTAAAATCGAGGGAAAATCAAACGCAGATTCTTTATTTGGCTGATAAATTCGGGTCTTACACTTGTCGCAAGCACCGTTCCGTTTTATATAACGATCGACTGTGAAGTTTCCGAGCAATCATTCATGCTTCCATTCTGCCGGTCATATAAACCATTTCATCCCTTTCGCTCACGACGCT
>NW_017257294.1:3367250-3381559 GCF_001594055.1 Mycetomoellerius zeteki
CACTTCATGGCGCCGGAAGTGATCCAACGGCGACAGTATGGGAAACCCGGTGACGTCTGGTCAGCCGGAGTGCTGCTACATGTCTTGTTAACTGGCACACTTCCGTTTGTCGGATCTCGAGACAGACTGCGGGAAGCGATCTGTCGAGGGCGGGTGCAGGTAATCGTCACGTCTTATGATCTTAGTTTCTAACACCGCTAATCCGGATGAAACGAGGCGGTTGGAGAATTTTAATAATGCTTGCCCGTGCAACCATTCGCATCCGGGTCGCGCAATTCTCCGTGCACGACGAATAATTCCAATTTAATTGAATTTGCAGATGGAGACACCACTCTGGGATCCCATTAGTGAGCCGGCGAAAGATCTCATACAGAGAATGCTCACAACCGACGTGAATCATAGGATCACCATCCAAGAGGTTCTCAACCACAAGTGGCTCAGAGTAAGTGGAACGGTTCGCTCGGTTCGTGCTTCTATTTGGTACTCTTCTATGCATACAGAGCACGCAGGGGAAATCCCGCGGTTTGATCCGGCGTATTATAATCGTTTGCGCGGGCGTTCGGTGACGATCAGCATTCTACGTCACGTCGCACAACTCCTGATAGGGATAATCGATGTAATGGCTTCCGTTTCATCGCCGGTGATAGTACATCGGATTTTATTTTTTTATAATTATTCCATGCATATATATGTATATATACATAAATATATAAATATAAATATATATGTATATGTGTATATATAATATATACATATATATATGTTATATATATATATATAATACACGTGGCCTCGTTCCTCCTTATTATCTCCAATGAATGTACGTGCGCACGCGCGCGTCGTATGGTGTGGGTATACCTATGTGGTGCAACAGTTAGCCAGTGACCTAAGGTAGGAATACTCGCGGAGTCACCCCCATACTGCTTCGATGCAACACACGTGCAACTGGGCTATCGATCGCTATAGCGGGAGCGAAGCCTCCGGGCGGTTAATGAAAATAACTATAGTAAAGTACACCTCGCGCTCGGTGTGTACTGCTTAGGGCTTTTTTATGTGGCTGTACGTTCGTCGAACCCCCGTAGACTTCGTGGAAGCAAGTACACTCTCTCTCTCTCTCTCTCTCTCTCTCTCTCTCTCTCTCTCTCTCCTTTCGCTTCTCCATGACGGTATAATACGCCCCGATTGCAGGAAGGGAGAATAATTGCATATCATTCCGCTGCTGCTTCAGCATTTTCTTTATGATGTTTACGACGTTTACGATATTTGCTGTTGCTACACGCAACGTCTATGAACAAATTTTTATTTATTTCAAAGCTGATTGATTCACGCTTGATTTATTTACGTTGATAAGTTGTTGGTTTAATAATTTATTGATGACTCGAAGAAATATTTTTCTTAATTATATTTTGCACTTGCAGTTTTGGCATTTGTGATTCATTGTGTCCTTGTCAATAAAAGCATGGTCATTATTTATTTTACAGCGATTGTTTTATAGCGAATGAACGGATCTTAACTTACAGGATCGTGATAAGGGTGCAGCCCGTATACATTTAGGTGACACTATAGAAGAGCTTAAGAAATTCAATGCGAGGCGAAAACTGAAGGACGCCGTAAAAGCAGCCATCTCTTCGTCGAAGTGGCATGCTCCGTATTCAGAAGCTAATGGCGACAATTTCTCTGACGTCGGCGATGACGAGATAACTACAGGTATATCGAACGCGAGCGATTTCAAAATTTCATTTCTCTGATATGTACAAATATTACAAAATGCAATACAGATAAACGTGTTCCTCTCGACAGATGTTTAATTCCCAAGGAGGAAGGGGACAAACATAGATTTTATTTGGACGAATTTAATCTGTGTTTCAATTATCGAATTATCAGAGACATACAATATTAAAAATTAAATGAGAAAGCGTTTTAATAGATGCCGTTAAAACTGGAATTTTGCTAACGTCAAATTTTACTTCTTCAAAAATTCAAAAGTACTCTGCATGCGTTTAATTGATCGCGATTTATTCAATAAAAGTAATTATAATATAATATAGGCCAATATTTCGTTCACATGTTCTGAGCTTATTATTTCAACAATGAGAGATCGATGATACCTATCGTGTAATTTGGAAATATCGTTAATTTCCTCGAATATTACGTTAATAGACCAAGTAAATGAGCGCAAATAAGCGAATGAATAATTTGCCTTAATGAGTGGGAACGATGTTATGAGTATAAATTATTTATTTATACATATATGTTTACGTTCGCTCGCTTGATCTGCATCCAGCTTAATAGAGAGCATTATTCAGTATTGTCTATCGCTGTATATATCTATAGATTACAATTACAATAAATCTTCAAAAAAAAAATGCATCAATTCTGTTTCATAAACGTTCAACGTTTCGTAAAATCAATATTTCATACGTTCTTATGTTATAGGCGCTGTAGCTGAAATTGTGGATTGCTTGGATGACATTGAAATTCTTGAGGAAAGTGACAGACTATTGCGGTCAGAAGTTCTGAATGCCGTTGATGATCATCGAATTCGAGTCATCTTAGAGGTATTTTTTACAGCAATTCGTAATTACATAAAAATAATAAGAACATGCCGACTTGGCTAAGAGAATGAAAGAGATTAATGATTAAAAGATTGCAATGAACTATGAAATCTCAGTATTCAAACTTTTCGCTTGTCAGACAGATAATGTCGATTTAATCGTAAATGTACGAATTATCGCGTATTCATTGCGAAAATATCGCTATGCATGTTCCTCAATGCCTTTAGATATTCAACATAAAATGACTTTAATTACACAGTATCTTCTGTTTATGCGATAATCGATTGTTTCATTTTATTTATGTTCAATTTTTATTTTGTTGTATGAATTTTCGTAATTATAATTGGGTCTTAATCGGTAATAAGATAATTCTGATTCTGTGCAGATTAGAAATAAAAAAATTCACTTACTGTTTAAATATCAAAAATTATCTTGAAAAATTTTCTTTATAATGCTGCCGTAAGAATCAGTTAGAAATTGAAACACGTGATCTCAAAAAAACAAAGTTTTGTTTATAATTTAGTGCAAATTCGAAAATACTGTATAATGGATCCATTCTTTTTTTTTTTAATGTAATAATATTTGTTAATAAAATGTCATTTGGTAATATCGTCTTAATTGTGAAAATATAACTCGCTAAATGTATTCGTATAATGAAAATTATACATTTACCGAATTTATTTCTTCTCTTTTCTACGATTAAAAATATAAAGGATGTAATTTAAGTAAAAAAAAAAATTTCTAAAAAATTTATATTTTATTACAAATTTTACTTTATATTAATTATTATTTATTTTATTAATTCGACATTTTTTCAATAGATAGAATTGTCACTTTTATTTATTCAAACAATTCTTTTCTTCACGTAGCTATTTCATAGATGAATAATTTGTAATAGGGCTTTTCTTTATGTCTGACATTATTTTTGCGTTATTTATATTCTTATCAACAGCGAAATTTTCTGCAATCAATTGCAAGTGGCAAAGACAGAATGCTTTCGTCACACGTAGGGTAAAACAGAATGAGTTATTTCTTACCAAAGGCGGGTAACGACCATCACCTCCCCTTGAAACGCTTGCGCATTTATTTGAACTGTTATCTTTCAACTCGCCCGGATCGGTAGCCATATTGGAAAGGCACCCCCTTTTCGCGCGGTTGAGTTCCGTCGTTGCAGAGCTTGAGCTTTTCTACTGAGAGCGGAGCCACTCATCCTCGACTCTCTCAGTGGTCCCCCTCGACCATAGAGGGATAACGTAACCCCCTGCAGGATATCCCGCGGGAACGGGCTATCCACTCTCGTTCCTTTCGAGGAAAAGCACGCAAGCGCTACCTCCGAGCTGGCAAGATGGCTGCCGTGGAGTCCTGATAAACAATATGCCACGCACGAGCGAGGGATCACACTATCGCGCCAACACGCGTGCCAATGTAAACTTGTTCTTCGGTGGTTCTTGAAGTGTCACGTGGCCGAATGAGCCACGTGCTAGGACCATGTCACACGTGGTTCTAGCCCGGTGAGGCTTATGTGCACTGTTTATGCAGCAGAGATGCATCTCTGTCAGTTAATGTTCATCGGCGACGCCGAGCTAGCTGGCGATCTGCTCGAAATCGCGGGTCTCTTGGTGAGTAAATTAATTCGATCGAGCCGAATATAAAGCGGAAATATTGCCAGGCAAATTTGAAATTTTATATACATAAGTAATACCGATCCTTCGCAAATTTATGTGCATTCGCTGTATGAGAATATGTCATGGATTGTTTACAAATTGTTTTCAACCTCAGTATATGTGTTATCTAATAATGTTGTAATTTTCTTAATTTTCAGTCTTTTTAATAAACTCATTTTTTATTGTGTTATACTTATGTGATATTTATTATTTAAATTTATTTTTTACTACGTTTTCATAAGAATATTTTTTGTAAATAAAGCGTGGAATTTAAACATTATCACAGAAAAGTTTGAATACTCTGATAATATTTTTACGTTAATTATTAAAATGTTATATTTTTTAGTATTTTAATAAAATTAAAATGAAATCTTGCAATCTGCACTTTTAATTTCAGAAAATGTGTAACGATGACTATTTTTTGTTAAATAAATACGAGATTACTTGTATAAACGATATGAAAAAATAACGAAAGAAATTGAGAAACTTATATTAATGTTGATATTTCTGATTTCTAGCTTTATGACAGAATCTCAGGTCGTGTACCAGCACCGTATCGAGCACCACAAACGGATGCAGTCCAACGTGCCCGTGACGTTGAAGAGATCCTTCGGGAAGCAGAGCATTCGGCGGTGCGAAATATTGACAGAGCGGATCTTCGAGAACTTCACGAATTATTGGTCCAGCCGCACATGAGGGTAAGTACGTTATATTGATTTAACATTAGAAAATTAATGCAGATGGAATAAACAACTTGCTTTTCTGCTTATCCCTCACACAAAGTTAATTCTATTAATAAATTCTATTATAAATTGTTAAATAATGCTTATTAATTATTAAATATCTATTAATCTATTATTTAAAAAAAGATTTCATATCAGTTTCATATGTGTCTTTACACATATTACTTTATATATTGTGTACCGTTAAGAAAATTGTTGAAATTTATAAAAAAAGAAACTGATACATTTTAATTTAAATCAATCCTTGATATAAATTCATTTATTTACGAATATAACTTTTACTTGAAATATTTTTTGCATAATATTGGAAATTACAACAGTTTGAGATTGCATTGTTGCGTCAAGCAGTTATTGCTAAATCGATCGTCGGTAGTTACGGGCTGCGACACGTTTGTAATAACCCAAGCGTTAATCAGGCACGACTTGATTCGTATTACATTACGAATCAATAACGATTTTTCAATTGCTCACGTGAATGAATTCAATTAATAAGAAAATAGGGGAAATATTGATGATTAATTATAGCTTGAATGATACTAAGTAATTTCTTAAGAATACCTCTAGATATTGATTTAAAAAAAAGCTACACTCTTTGTGTATCTTTTTATTAACAATTATATAATATTTTAATGACATTTGGAATATTAATTAAAATGGAAAATCCTGATATGAAAGTGTCGAAATCATAATTGGTTTTGATTTGTTTTAACATAGAAATTATTATGATACGATTTTATATTATTTTGACTTAATTAATCTTCAGAATATGATGTTACAGTATTGTACAATGGTTACGTAATATTCTGTACATAAATCAAATGATTTGTAAGTGTGATTAATCTGATAAATATTACTGGATTACTGGAATTTATTAATTACATAGTGATTATTACAAGCAAATGAATAATTTGCATTATGATGGAAAATTCGCAGTTTCTTTTATTATACATATATACATGTATATGTATAATTTATCTCGTTATGAATATAATAAATATTATACATATTACACACACACACACACACACACACACACACACACACACACACACACACACACACACACACACACATATATAATTATAATATCTATATACATATTTAATATTTATCATATCTACATATTTAAGATTATACATATATATTTTTCATACAATTCCATTATATATATATATTTATGTTAAAAATAACTTTTAAATGATATATTATACCATAAAATTTACGCCTGTGCGATGTAATAATTTTTCATGTGCACAAGTATGTACATTTACATGCATTTATGTGACAGCAAGATATATTTGGTGGTTTCTAAATATAAGAGAGTTGAAAGAAATAGCCCGTGAAATCCGCGAAAAGATTGATCGTTATCGGACGATTTGTGGCGACTTTCCGCAAACTATTCCGACATGGGTATTCCGATAATCGTCTAACCGCGCCATTGCATTGCTGTTTGTCCTTATAGAGGTGATCGTTGGTTTTGCCAGCATATTTATCGCGGTGTTTGACATTACCGTAGAATATACTGTAAATGGGGCGCGGAAATGTAGGTCGATCGTTAAAATTCTCGGTTAAAAATCCCGTAGCTGTTGCGGGCGGGATAGGAAGGGCAGGGAGGAAAGAATTATAGCAGGAGTAAGATAAATGTAGAGAAAAGGAGCGAAAAGCGGAGAGATAGATTGAGAATGCGAGATTTAAACGGACCGTGGCGCATTCTGATAGGTATACCCTCGTTACTAGGCGCCTTATTAATCCCATCTTTATCCTTGAGGCGCGATACTCATTATTTATTTGCAACCTCCGCCTTCGTCCGCGTTTCTGTCTGGTCCTATTTTAGATCGGTGTCTCGAGAAATGGAGAACCCGGCTGTGCTCTTTTACGTGATATTTGGCATTGCGCTCCGGATACGACCAAAATCGATGTGGCGCCCTACTTCGATTAGCGACACAAGTAGAACGGGCAAAAATAAGAGTGTCTGGTGCATTTAATTACATATGTTGAATCGTTTGGTGGAGCTACGGTTCTCGTTCCTTCCGCAAGAAATGATAGCTATCTATACACATAAACATCCGAAGAATTGTTGGTTAGAGGAATTATATTATTCTTAGAATTTAACTTGCTTCGTTTTATTAATCTTGAATCGAAGATAATGCACTCCATTTATTAAACATCACGTTTTGAATTACAAGTACGTGTGTATTTGTTGTTTAATATAGAGATGTTCATCATAACTGTTATATTAAATTTCGATAAACGTTACATACATTGATAAAATACAATTAAATAAAGAGAAATTATTTTTTATTATATACGCAATTTCGTAATTAAATCTACAATTGATGCAAAATTGAAAAGACTTTTTAAATCTCTGTCGTGTAAACTAAGAAAAGGAAAACATATTTAATCGATTCCCACGAGAAAGTAAAACTTGTTGCTTCGTTGAGACAGGAAATAATATTGTGGCAAGAGGATTGATCCAGAGCTTAAAATGCATGATAGAAAAAGCTGAGAGCTCTTGATCCATCTATTCTACTATATAACCCGATCACGACAAATATTCAAAGAAAAAATTAACGTATGCTTAATGTTTCGAGGAATCGTAAAGATTGATGAAATGCATTCACATGTGTGTATATATGAAAACGATATATATAAAAAAATTGTAAAAATAAATTATGCATCTAGTAAATAATGCTTAACGCATTCTTTTTAAGAAACCATGCAATGAATTCCTTTTATGCATGAAATATTTTTCAAAATTCACTCAGTACTGTAATTTAGGAAATTAATTTAAAAGTCGAAAATCTTAATATGAAAAATTTTGGTTATATTTTTTGAATTACTCTTACATACCTACTTTATATATTTTTTGAAGGAATATAATCGGAATTGTTCAATAATATCATACTACTTCTTAGCTCGCCACGGTCTGTCATTGATTTTTACTACATAAATAATATTAACTCTGCTTTTGATTTTGTAATTTCACTTCAGGCAGTTTATACAATAGATATATAATTTGTATAAGAATTTATTATAATATTCCGTAATTTTATGTATTGTACACAATATGAAAAACATTCACAGAATGTAATATCAAACTTTTGAAATATTAGAATACGTACAAACATATAATATATATTAAAATATGATGCATACGTGAGTTGAATGTGCCACATATAAATTATAAATAGAATTCCATCCTGAAATCTGACGTGAATTATCATCTGAAGAACGTATAAGTATTACATACGTACGTTATAACAATCAGTTGATATTAACAAGTTTATTATTGACAGCGAATTTTTGTTATCATAAAAAGATATAATCCTTTCTTTTTAATAAAAATTCTCAATCAAGCAGAATTAATCATGGCTTTAAGCGGTGGGAAAATATGCAACATGGAAAGTAAAATGCGCGATAGATCATTTTCAAAATTTGAAAGAAATAAAAATTCAAAAGCAATAAAAATTTGAAAGAATTTGATGTGAATAGATTTGTGAGATGAGAAAGTATTATTTTAAATGGCACGCGGCCTTGACTTTGTCGTTACAAGTTTAACGTACCGCGTGCTATGAAGTCTATTCTTTTTAGTTAAACTTCTTGCACAGTTCATCACTTTCCTCCTTTTCTCTCCCACATTGAAAAAAAAAGAGAAAAGATGAACCGTGCAAGAAGTTCGATTAAAAGGAATAATCTAGATATATAAACAAAGGTCACCGCTCTAACAAACGCGCGCCGAATTGTTTACGTAAAGTCATCGTGTTATCAGCTATCATTCGCAGTTATACGCCGATAGTAGAAAAAATAGGTAGCAGTTTGGCTGCTCCGTATTTCGTCGCGTTATTTTTCGAAATTACTCACAGACAATTAGCAATAATTGTCATCTCGCGTGATTAGTCAATTCCTACAATCGAAAGGGTGTCGAAGTGATAACTACTGTATTTTAAACTTCTTATTGATTCGTCAAGTTTCTGTTTCGAAAATGTGGAATAATATAAGGTGTTTATGGTTATATTGTATTTTTTAATATTTATTAATGGCACAACAAGAATTCGGCGTTTGCATATCGGTGATTTGTTACAACTTTTCGAGAAATTCTTTCGTTGCGCTAATTTGGAAAATTTTACGCATGTCGAACGAATTGTAATATCGTAGCTCTACACGAACTACGCAACTTACTTTCTTCACATTGTTTTCTTCCTTCACAATATAATATAATACGTGCCGCGAGCGATTAACATCGAAAGTTTAATATATCGTGTAATTTTAATTAACTGTGTAAATTTAATTAATCGCATGAAGTTCCTGCTTGAGCATTTTTCGATCATTTACAGAACATCACAGTGCCTGTGTTCTGTACGGATTCAGCCATAAGACCTGTTCTTTTTAGCTGAACTTCTTGCACAGTTTATCTTTTCTCTTCAACGTGAAGAGAAAAAGAAGAAAGATAAATCCGCACAAGAACTTTAGCTAAAAAGAACATACCTATAGTAAAAGGAATAACAAATTTCAGTTCATCTAAAATCGGATACATCGAAATACACGTTTCTGATAGGTTGTAATCTGTTCCTTGTTTCTTATTCTTTATTCCTTTCATTGTATCTGAGTTCTAAAGCCATAAATATAATAAAAAGACACAGACAATAGAACAGGAAAGAAGAGATTTCAACTTATCAGAAATCTTGCATTCTAGTATATACGATTTCTAGGAGGTTGAAATCTTTTATTCTCTGTTCCTACTGCATACGCTTTTCATTGCGTGTAACTCTAAAACGGGGAACACAGACTTTTGCATGTTTGATACATAAAAAAATGAACCAGTCAAAGTCCTTCATTTCCTTCCTTTTTATGAAATAAAGGACTCTGACAAGACCAATTACATGAAAGAATTTTACAACAGTTGCAAAGCTGCTTTTCGTGCTGAATGCAGCACGATGTCAGTGCCAACGATGCGGCGCGACGAGTGAAGTTGGCTACGCGTCACGCGACTCGTATTCGTCGTTTGAAATTTCGTCCGTTAGTGCTCGGAACTCGGAACGTTACGGGAGTTAAGTAGTGTTCGTAGTTTGTTTATTCTCACTTTGCGCAGTTATTATTTTCTCATATGTGTTACTGTTTGTCGTGATGTATCAAGACGTGTCGGGAGTGCCGTACAAAGTAGACCCGCGATCGTAGTTAACCTCTTTCGCGAATGAGTGCGACGAGTGAGTGGGACAAGGAAGTCTGAGAGAAAAAGAAGAGATCTTGGGAGATATCGGGCAACGGCGGAGCAACTTTAAGGTGAGTAATTGATTATTTATCTATTATTCGTCATATAAATCTTTAGCAAAAGTTTTATGATTTATATAAAAAAATTATTTGACACATTATGGAGTTTATTTATTAAAGATTCATTTAAAATAGGAATAAAGTTTAATAAGTGCAATATTTTTTTTTAATATTAATTATTTTATTATAACTTTAACATATTTGTATTTTACAGATTAATATTTATTATAATTCCGCTGCTGCGCATCGTACCGGTGAGTGCTAAATTACTTTTTATCATAAATTATATTCTATCTTACACAAATAAGATATATGAAATAAGGAATGCTACAAGATAATTTTTAAAAAACTTTATTATTATAGTATACAAAAATTTGAATTTGCATTGATATATATAGATGCATACATATAGATAAATGTAACAATGAAATAATCTTATAAATTTAAATCTTATAAACTATAACTCGATATGTAAATTTAATATTTCTTCCTTTGATTATTGTTATGTAATAAAAAAGTTAAGAATAAAAGTCCTCTTAAATATAAAAAAATCCTCTTGGAATTGATAAATGAATAATAAAAACAAAATAGACAAAGAAGTAAAATACATTTACATGATAGATAAAATATATTTTTTTGATATATAAACTTTTTTTTCTAAATTTTTTGAGGTTGTATTCGTATGAATGATGAAGATTAGAATAAGATGTTTATATAGTCTCCTTCCTATGTATATATAATTACGTATAATAAAAATAAGTTAATATTTATGAAATACAATAAGGAAAAATTAAAAATTCATATTAAGTTTTTTCTTTTTCCTTTTTTTTATTTTCAAATATTGGTTTTAAAATTTAAAACCTGCACTTTTATATATACATACATATATTTTTCCAGAATTAAATATCATATAAATTGTTGCAAGAAAATAATATTCAGAGATTTTATTAATATAGCTACAACATAATGTATGTGTATAGATAATAGAAAGACAAGAAATATTTTTCCAGTGATATAATGTTGTAGCTCATATCTTAATTTTTACTTAAAGTGGAATCGTGACATGACATTCAAGAAATTTTTATCTCAAAGATAATTAGTTATTTATATTATATTAAAATACTTGATATATTGAAGAAATCCTTTACGTATTTTATAATAAAACTAATATAAATATACATATTTTTACTTATATTATTAGACAATAGTATAAGACAAAATATTATCATAATTAATTTTATAATATATATCAGAAATTTTTTTTATACTAAGTATTTTAATATTGAGACATATAATTATTTAATTCTCTCTGAAATAGTCTATAATATAAAAAATTCTTTTTTTTACAACGAAATCTGTATTCATAACTCTTTATATTGATAATAAAAATAGTATTGGCTAACTCTTCAATTTATGAGTTAAATATTTATAAGAAGATTATTGTAATTACTATTGAACAGACTATTAGGATTTTTTACCTGTGCAGAAGGAAAACAATACAAAAAGATATATCTTATATGTTTATCTAAAGGTTATATGTTTATTTAAAGTTTTTACGAAGAAAAAAGATATTTTGCTAGTGTTTTTAAAATGAAACATTTATTAAAAGAATAGAAACATTTATTAAAAATTTCGCTAAGTTACATTTTTATTTAAATTAAACATAAAACATACTTTAATTAAATTACTGAATTAATTAAATTTTAATAACTCTTATCCATAAATTTAAACATTGTTGGATATTACAATTTCAACAATCTTTTAAGCCTTTCTATTATCTTAATTGCTACAAAAAGTGATTAATTAACTCATGATATATGTAAATACTCAAGTACACGGAGAGAATTTTTTCTTAGAGTTTACCCTAAAAATATGATAATCGCGGAACAACATTGTATTTCGAAGAATTTTAATGTAAATCTCTCTCATTCATTGATCAAACTATAATACAATAAAGTATAAAATGAGTTTGATTAATTTTACTGAAGTACATGGTAAAAATCTTTAAAATATTGTATTGTACCACAACTATCATATTTTCAGGGTAAATTTAAAAAAAATTCTCCGTGTACAAAGCAATAAATTGCAAATAATATATTTATATTAATATGTACAAGTAGTTTTTGTAGCGTTTTCTAAAGAATTTAAACAATTTATATAATTTTAAAGATATAGTGTTTCTTAACAAAATTGTATATTTAAATTCTTTAGAACGACGAAAACTACTTGTACATAATAATATAAATATATCGCAATTTATTGCTTTGTGTTTGAGTGTCTTCATTTATCACTTAGACCTATGTCTAGTTCACGATAAATGAAAACATACAAATACGATACAAGTAGAATCAAACACAGTGTCTTAAAAGTGTGTATTTAAATTCTTTAGAAGATTGTGCAGGTTTATAAAGGTTAATGTTTTTCAAACAATAGAGGGTATGATAAAAGGAGATTACAAATATTGCAGGGATGGTGTTTGCATTCATACATATTGATTCTACACGACATTCGCGGTCCCGTATAACAATGTAATAACATTAGAATAATCCGTTGACACTAATCCTGAATTAGTTTGTTTCGCAAAAGTAAGGGGATGTAAAAATTTTATATTACTTGAATCGAGATATTTATTTTTTATTCTTAAATACAGTAAAGTACAACTTTTCTTAATTAGACGTCTTTATATTCACATTCAGCAGACCATCCATTAAATTTAGTTCACTTTATATATCACAACGTGTGCCGAATTAAGCACTAGTACTAGAAGAATCTGTAAAAGCGGGAATGTTCCCAGAGTGCTAATACTTTTCGCAAGATCCACTTGGGCAGTTGAACGAGCGAACCGGAAGAAAGTATCCGCCGGGCTTGAAACTGGATCACGATTGATTGGCGCCGTATCGTCCGGTGGTGTACGCAACTCCGTCCGGTGGTGGCAGCTACCGGCGCTGACGGTACTGCGAAACGGTCGCGCATCGGTCCGATGCGGGGGTGGCATGGCGCTCTGTACCACTAGCGAACCGTGGTGGAGGGTGAAAGGAAGGATCTGACGTACGGGGCGGGTGGCCCCCGAAAGGGTCGCGGGAGGGGTTGCTGGAGCCGGGGGGTGGGTGGCGGGTGTCAGGGCAGGAGAGCTAGTATGCCGCAGAACGTAGATCGCGAGCGACGCGATCCGCACCCCTCTGGTCCACACACATACAGGTTCTCCGTTGACGACGACGACGTCCGTGGACGACTCGCCGCAAGCCGATCGTGCTTGCGCAGCACGTGGAGGTGGCGAAGGATCGCTTTTCGTTGAAAACGTGTCCAGAAGACGGGTGATGACGTGTCTTGCTCGTCGGCGCGGCCCGCGCGATCGCCGCCACCTGCACCGACGAGGTTGCGAATCACGCGCGAAGGGTAGTCTCGCGGAGGAGGTGCTCGTGTCGCGGCCGCGCGCCATCCGTAAACAGCCAGTAGTGTAGTCATCCCCGACCCGACCTCTCGCGAGCATAACAGTACCCTCCACTATACTCGCGGCGCCGCGCCGGCTAATCGCAAGCGCGGAAGCTTCTGTGTGTTACCCTAGTGATATACTTTGGTGCTCTGCCCCGGTACCGCGCGAGAGTGCCACGACGGTGCAGATCAACCCTTCGTCTCAATGTGCATTACGTCACTCCTCCATCTTAGTGAACGACTCTGAATATACATCGCGTCATATAGATTCGCGCTGATCTCAGCTCGTGCGGTTTGCTGATCCTTCTCATTCACGACCATGATGCTGACCTAGCGTCAAGAATCCCACTGCTATGAATCGTTTCAGCTCGCTAAAAAGCTCGTGTAGCTCGATCCTTAACCGGTTGACTCGCATCTGCCGGCACATGGTTGCCTAGTAACTTCGCGATTTTATCACAATCTTATTCAGCTGATTCGATATTTGATTTAAATCTCGGATTGATATATAATATATTTTCCTCGGAGTTTAAGTGATGAAACTATTGATATCTCGAGGAATTTGCGTGACGTTCGTTTCGTGATTCACTCACGCGTGACGTGCATTATATGTACAAATGGGAAAAAGATAATGATATAAACAGGGAAAG